>NC_044996.1:62845642-63146384 GCF_008728515.1 Papio anubis
TTATATAAAAATATATGGAATATATTATGATATTCCTATAATATTCCTATATCCTCTATATGACATTCAGAGTTCCAAGTCAGAGGTTCCTTTGAACCTTTAAAGTTTTCAGGCTCTCAGTTAATATTTCCTAGATGAACGAACAGAAGAGAGAAGTATCAGCACTGCATCAATGGAGATTTTCTCTGATTCCATATCTCTCCCACAAAGATAGCATTTCAGCAAATTCAACCTTTTAATAACCCAAATGTAAATATGTCAGAAAATATATTTTGGAGTGAAATATTTTGGTTGTTTCAAATGACCTAACTACATGTTCACCTCCCCTTCTGCTCCCATGGATAAAGCACCAAAAGAAAAAGAAAAAAAGTAAAGAGAAACACACACACACACACACACACACACACACACACACACACACAAAGAAACAAAAACAATTCTCATTATGAAAATTACCATCAGTAGTTTCTGTATATTCTGATAGAGTGGTTCAGTGCCCTACCAGCCTACAGAATTATGTAAAGAAACCAATTACATTCTCCTGCAGCAAACAGGGAACACTCCACCCTCTTCACACTAAAAAAATCTGTTTCTTACAATTCCTCATTTTTCACTCTGTTCCTGGATGTAACCCTTGTGTGGTTCTGTGTGTTACTCAATCTTCACCTGCTCCTGTGTGGTAACAATGTGTATGTGAAACAAACTGCCCTCAATTTCATCTCTATCAGAGTCAGTCATATGTTTGTATCTCCATAACTCTAGGGAATTCCTTCCTCACCGAGTTATTAGTTGATGATATAACTAAAGACAACCTACAAAATGTAAGAAATTATTTGTAGACAATATATTTGATGAGAGACTTGTATCTGGAATATATAAAAGAATACCAAAACTTCAATAATAAAGAGAGAAATTTTACTCATTTTTAAATGGGCAAGAGATCACGAGAATAAACATTTGTTCAAAAGCTATGCAAATGGCCAGTAAATACACCATGAAAAAAAGATATTCAACAGCATTAGTTATTAGAAAATTCTACGCTTTTAAAACTGTTTATGTTCAGATGACTATAATAATAAAAGACAATAACAAGTTTTGACAGGTTGTGGATTAACTGCAACTCCTACATAACTGTGGTGGAATTTAGGAAAATTGTACAATTACTTCGGAAATCTACTTTTAAATTTTTCTAAATGTTAAATATATAATTAGTATATGATCAGCAACTTCAATGCCAGCTATATATATACACATTCAGAGAGTTGAACATTTGGCATACACAAAATCCTGATATGATGCTTCATGAAGCATCATTCAAAATAATAAAAATTAATACAACTCCAAATGTACAAAAGCTGATCAATGAATAAAGGAAATATGACATAGTTATAAATGGGATGCTATTTTGTGATGAAAGGGAATGAAATGCTAATACATGCTATAACTTTCCAAAACAATATAGCACAGGAAAGAGAAATATAATTTGCTGTAGACTCTGAGTATTCTAAATGACTTTTGTTTTAGCATGTTTAGTTTTGTATAATATGCTTTTTAATGCTGTCTGTTAATTTTTCTGGCTTTTCAACCATGCAGGAGCTGCATGTTTATCACGGCAAATCTTAATTATAAGGGCAAACCTTAATCCTAAGTGCAAATCTTAATCAAAAGGCACCAGTAATGATGGTTCTGAGTAGCAGTGCTGTTTTCAGGATTACATAGTGTAACAACTAATCTCTGTCTTGTTTTTACCGCCACAAAATCAAGATAATTCGAGTGACAACATAGAGTAAAGAGTCAAGTGTGTTCTCTATTGGTCATATTATCTTACTTTCAGCTTCATTGTTCTTGAAGGCCTCGAAGGCTAATGTTGAATATGATGACACAAAATTATTTTTGTCAAATAGAGGCATTCGAACTTGCCTATTTGTTTTTTTTTTTTTTTTTTTTTCTTTTTCTTTTTTATTACTTCGAAGGTTCTACAGGGTATGTGCACAATGTGCAGGTTTTGTTACATATATATACATGTGCATGTTGGTGTGCGCACCCATTAACTGGTCATTTACATTAGGTGTATGTCCTAATGCTATCCCTCCCGTCCCTCCTCCCACAATAGGACCTGGTGTGTGATGTGGCCCTTCCTGTGTCCAAGTGATCTCATTGTTCAATTCCCAACTATGAGTGAGAACATCTTTTGATATTTGGTTTTCTGTTCTTTGAGATTAGTTTGCTTGAGAATGATGGCTCCAGCTGCACCCATGTCCCTACAAAGGACCACGAACTCATTCTTTTTCATGGCTGCATAGTATTCCATGGTGTATATGTGTCACATTTTCTTAATCCAGTCTGTCACTGATATGGACATTTAGGTTGATTCAAGTCTTTGCTATTGTGAATAGTGCATAATAAATATCACGTGTGCATGTGTCTTTATAGCAGCATGACTTATAATCCTTTGAATTGTTATATGCGGTAATGGCATGAGCTGGGTCATATAGTACTTCTAGTTCTAGATCCTTGAGAATCCACCACACTGTTTTTCCACAATGGTTGGGCAGTTTTACAGTCCCACCAACAGTGTAAAAGTGTTCTATTTCTCCACATCCTCCTCTCCAACACCTGTTGTTCCTGACTTTTAATGATTGCCATTCTAACTGGTGTGAGATGGTATCTCATTGTAGTTTTTAAGTTGCTTTCTTTGATGGCCAGTGATGACGAGCATTTTTTCATGTGTCTGTTGGCTGTATGAATGTCTTCTTTTAGCGAAAGTGTCTGTTCATATGCTTTGCCCACTTTTTGATGGGGTTGTTTGTTTCTTGTAAATTTGTTTGAGTTCTTTATAGGTTCTGGATATTAGCCCTTTGTTAGATGAGTAGTTTGCAAAAATTTTCTCCCATTCTGTAGGTTGCCTGTTCACTCTGATGGTAGTGTCTTTTCCTGTTGGGAACCTCTGTAAGCAGGTGAATCCCATTTGTCAATTTTGGCTTTGTTGCTGTTGCTTTTGGTGTTTGGAGCATGAAGTCCTTGCTTGCCTGTGTCTGAATGGGTATTACCTGGGTTTTCTTCTAAGGTTTTTATGGTTTAGGTCTAACATTTAAGTCTCTAATCCATCTTGAATTAATTTTCGTATAAGGATGAAAGAAAGGATCAGTTTCAGCTTCTAGTTGTAGCTAGCCAATTTTCCCGGCACCATTTATTAAATAGAAATCCTTTCCCCATTTGTTGTTTTTGTCCAGGTTTGTCCAAAGATCAGATGGCTGTAGATGTGTGGTATTTCTCAGGACTCTGTTCTGTTCCATTAGTCTATATCTCTGTTTTGGTACCAGTACCATGCTGTTTTAGTTACTGTAGCCTTAGTAGTTTGAAGTCAGGTAGTGTGATGCCTCCAGCTTTGTTGTTCTTTAGGCTTAGGGTTATGCTTGGCAATGTAGGGGGTCCTTTTTTGGTTCCATGAACTTTTAAAGCAGTTTTCCAATTCTGTAAAGAAATTCTTGAAGCCAGCTTAATGGGGATGGCATTGAATCTATAAGTGCCTTGGATAGTATGGCCATTTTCACAATATTGATTCTTCCTATCCATAGGCATGGTATGTTCTTCCATTTGTTTATTGCCTCTTTATTTTGTTGAGCAGTGGTTTGTAGTTCTTGAAGAAAGAGGTCCTTTACATCCTTAGTAAAGTTGGATTCTAGGTATTTTATTCTCTTTGAAGCTGTGAATGAGGTTCATTCACGATTTGGCCTCTCTCTGTTTGTCCGTCACTGGTGTATAAGAATGCTTGTGATTTTTTGCACATTGATTTTGTATGCTGAGACTTTGCTGAAGTTGCTTACAGCTTACGAGGAGATTTTGGGCTGGGAACAATCGGTTTTTCTAAATATACAATCATGTCATCTGCAAGAGGACAATTTGACTTCTTCTTTTCTAACTGAATATCCTTTATTTCTTTCTCTTGCCCAATTGCCCTAGCCAGAACTTCCAACACTATGTTGAATAGGAGTGGTGAGAGAGGGCATGCCTGTCTTGTGCCAGTTTTCAAAGGGAATGCTTCTAGCTTTTGCCCATTCAGTCTGATATTGGCTGTGGGTTTGTCATAAATAGCTCTTATTATTTTGAGATACATTCCATCAATACTGAATTTATTGAGAGTTTTTAGCATGATGGGCTGTTGAATTTTGTTAAAGGCCTTTTCTGCATCTATTGAGATAATTATGTGGTTTTTGTCTTTGGTTCTGTTTATATGCTGGATTTCGTTTATTGATTTGCGTATGTTGAACCAGCCTTGCATCCCAGGGATGAAGCCCACTTGATCATGGTGGATAAGCTTTTTGATGTGCTGCTGGATTCAGTTTGCCAGTATTTTATTGAGGATTTTTGCATCGATGTTCATCAGGGATATTAGTCTAAAATTCTCTTTTGTTGTTGTATCTCTGTCAGGCTTTGGTATCAGGATGATGTTGGCCTCCTAAAATGCGTTAGGGAGGATTCCCTCTTTTTCTATTGATTGGAATAGTTTCAGAAGGAATGGTACCAACTCCTCCTTGTACATCTGGTAGAATTTGACTGTGAATCCATCTGGTCCTGGACTTTTTTTGGTTGGTAGGCTATTAATTGTTGCCTCAATTTCAGAGCCTGCTATTGGTCTATTCAGGGATTCAAATTCTTCCTTGTTTAGTCTTGGGAGAGTGTAAGTGTCCAGGAAATTATCCATTTCTTCTAGGTTTTCTAGTTTATTTGCCTGGAGGTCTTTATAGTATTCTCTGATGGTAGTTTGTATTTCCGTGGGGTCGGTGGTGATATCTCCTTTGTCATTTTTTATTGCATCTATTTGATTCTTCTCTCTTTATTCTTTATTAGCATTGCTAGCAATCTATCAATTTTGTTGATCTTTTCAAAAAACGAGCTCCTGGCACCCAGATTCATAAAGCAAGTCCTTAGAGACTTACAAAGAGACTTAGACTCCCATACAATAATAATGGGAGAGCATTCTCCTTAACACTCCAATTGTCAACATTAGACAGATCAACGAGACAGAAAAAGTTAACAAGATAACAAGCAGAATTGAATCCCATCTCTGCAGCAAGCAGGTGAATTCCAATAGACATCTAGAACTCTCCACTCCAAATCAACAGAATATACATTCTTCTCATAGCACCACATCAAAAGATTTATTCCAAAATTGACCAATGCAATTGGAAGTAAAGCACTCTCAGCAAATGTACAAGAACAGAAATTATAACAAACTGTCTCTCAGACCACAGTGCAATCAAACTAGAACTCAGACTAAGAAAACTCAATCAAACTGCCTCAACTACATGGAAACTGAACAACCTGCTCCTGAATGACGATCAAGTACATATAACGAAATGAAGGCAGAAATAAAGATGTTCTTTAAAACTAATGAGAACAAAAAGATACAACATACCAGAATCTCTGGGGACATACATTTAAAGCAGTGTAGAGGGAAATTTATAGCACTAAATGCCCAAGCTACAAGAGAAAGCAGGAAAGATCTAAAATTGACACTCTAACATCGCAAGAATTAAAAGAATTAGAGAAGCAAGAGCAAACACATTCAAAGCTAGCAGAAGGCTAGAAATAAATTCAAGATCAGAGCAGAACTGAAGGAGATAGAGACACAAAAACCTCCAAAAATCAATGAATCCAGGAGTTGGTTTTGGAAAAGATCAACAAAATTGACAGACCACTAGCAAGACTAATAAAGAAGAAAAGAGAGAAGAATCAAATCCATCTAATTAAAAATGATAAAGGGATATCACCACCGAATTCCCACAGAAATACAAACTACCATCAGAGAATACTATAAACACTTACCAGCAAATAAACTGGAAAATCTAGAAGAAATGGATAATTTCTGGCCAATTTGCCACTCCTTCCAAGACTAAACCAGGAAGAAGTTGAATCGAATAGACCAATAGCAGGCTCTGAAATTATGCAACAATTAATAGCCTACCAACCAAAAAGTCCAGACCAGATGGATTCACAGCTGAATTCCACCAGAGGTACAAGGAGAGTTATGCCCATTCCTTCTGGTGAAACTATTCCAATTAATAGAAAAGAGGAATCCTCCCAACTCATTTTATGAGGCCAACATCATCCTTGATACCAAAGCCTGGGTGAGAGATATATTAACAAAAAGAGAATTTTAGACCAATATCCTGATGAACATAGATGCAAAAATCCTCAATAAAAATACTGGCAAACCGGATTCAGCAATGACATCAAAAGTTTATCCACTATGATCAAGTGGGCTTCATCCTCGATGCAAGCAGTTGGTTCAACATTCGCAAATCAATAAACATAATCCAGCATATAAACAGAACTAAAGACAAGAACTACATGGTTATTTAATAGATGCAGAAAAGGCTTTTTGACAAAATTCAACAGCCCTTCGATGCTAAAAACGCTCAATAAATTGGTATTGATGGAACGTAATTTCAAAATAATAAGAGCTATTTAAGATAAACCCACAGCCAATATCATACTGAATGGGTACAAAACTGGAAAATTCCCTTTGAAAACTGGCACAAGACAGGGATGCCCTTCTCAATTACACTCCCATTCAACATAGTGTTGGAAGTTCTGGCTACAGGGCACCAGGCAAGAGAAAGAAATCAAGGTATTCAGTTAGAAAAGAAGAAGTCAAATTGTCCCTGTTTACAGATGAAATGTGATTGTATATTTAGAAAACTCATTGTCTCAGCCTCCAAATCTCCTTAAGCTGGATAAGCAATCTCAGCAAGTTCAGATACAAATTATCAAAAATCACAAGACTTATACACCAAAGTAACAGACAAACAGAGAGCCTCAAATCAGAATGAACTTCCATTCACAATTGCTTCAAAGAGAATCAAATACCTAGGAATCCAACTTACAAGGATGTAAAGGACCTCTTCAAGGAGAACTACAAACCACTGCTCACTGAAATAAAGAGGACACAAACAATGGAAGAACATAACATGCTCATGGATAGGAAGAATCAATATCGCGGAAAAGGGCTATACTGCCCAAGGTAATTTATAGATTCAATGCCATCCCCATCATGCTGTTCAATGAGCTTTCTTCACAGAATGGGAAAAACTGCTGAAACTATATGGAACCAAAAAGAGCCCGCATCTCCAAGACAATCCTAAGTCAAAAGAACAAAGCTGAGGCATCACGCTACCTGACTTCAAACTATACTACAAGGCTACAGTACCAAAACAGCATGGTACTGGTACCAAAACAGAGATGAGCAGACCAATGGAACAGAACAGAGTCCTCAGGAAATAATACCACACATCTACAGCCACATCTGATTCGACAAACCTGAGAAAAACAAGAAATGGGGAAAAGGACTCTATTTAATAAATGAAAAGGGGAAAATTCATAGCCATCAGTAGAAAGTTGAAACTGGATCCTTTCCTTACCCTTATACGAAAATTAATTCAAGATGGATTAGAGACTTAAATGTTAGACCTAATACCATAAAAATCCTAAAGGAAACCTAGGTAGTACCATTCAGGACATAGGTATTGGGCAAAGACTCATGTCTAAAACACCAAATGCCAACGGCAGCAAAAGCCAAAAATTGACACAAATGGGATCTCATTAAACTAAAAGAGCTTCTACAGCAAAAGAAACTACCATCAGAGTGAACAGGCAACCCCTACAGAATGAGACAGCAATTTTGCAATCTACTCATCTGACAAAGGGCTAATATCCAGAACCTATAAAAGAACTCAAACAAATTTACAAGAAAAACAAAACAACCCCATCAAAAAGTGGGCAAAGCTGATACAGAATAGACATTTCAAAAAGAAGACATTCATACAGCCAAATCAAACACATGAAAAATGCTCATCATCACTGGCCATCAGAGAAATGTAACTCAAAAACCACAATGAGATTACCATCTCACACCAGTTAGAATGGCTTATCATTAAAAAGTCAGGAAACAACAGGTGCTGAGAGAGGATGTGGAGAAATAGGAACACTTTTATAATTACAGGGATTAAACTAGTCTAAATCCATTATGGAAAACAGTATGGACATTCCTCAAGGATCTAGAACTAGATGTACCATATGACCCAGCCATCCCATTATCAGTATATAAATTAAAGGATTGAGGAATTATGCTGCTCTTAAAGACACATGCACACGATGTTTATTGCAGCACTATTCACAATAGCAAAGACTTGGAATCAAACTCCAAATGTCCATCAGTGATACTGATTAAGAAAAATGTGGGTACATATACACCATGAATACTATGCAGCCATAAAAGATGAGTTGTGTCCTTGTAGGACATGGATGCAGCTGGAATCATCATTCTTAAAGTACAAACTATCACAAGAACAGAAACTAAATGATCAAACATAAGTTTTCTCACTCAGCAGTGGGAACTGAACAACGAGATCACTACTCTACCTCGAAGGGGAAACATCACACATCGGGGCCTATCATGGGAGGGGGAGGGGGAGGATTGCATTGGGAGTTATACCTGATGTAAATGACGAGTTGATGGGCAGCACACCAATGGGCACAAGTATACATATATGTAACAAACCTGCACATTATGCACATGTACCCTACAACTACAGTATAATAATAATAAATAAATAAAAACGAGCTCCTGGATTCATTGATTTTGAGGGTTTTTGTGTCTTCATCTCCCTAGTTCTGTTTGATTTCTGCTATTTGCCTTCTGCTAGTTTTTGAATGTGTTTGTTTTGCTTCTTCTAGTTCTTTAATTGTGATGCTAGTGTCAATTTTAGACCTTTTCCTCATGCTATATTTGTCTTGTGGGTTATAGTTTAGTGCTACAAATTTCTACACACTTGCTTTTAAATGTGTCCCAGATTCTGGTATGTTGTATCTTTGTTCCTCATTGGTTTTAAAGAACATCTTATTTCCTTGGGCTCATTTCATTAGTGTACCCAGTAGTCATTCAGGAGCAGGCTGTTCAGTTTCCATGTAGTTGGAGTGCTTGATTGAGTTTCAGTCCTGGAGTTCTAGTTTGATTGTACTCAGGTCTGAGAGGACAGTTTGTTAAAAGTTTCTGTTCTTTTACATTTGCTGAGGAGTTCTTTACTTCCAACGATGTGGTCAATTTGGAATAAGTGTACGTGTTGCTGAGAAGAAAGTATATTCTATTGAGGGATTTGGGGTGAGAGTTCTGTAGATGTCTATTAGGTCCGCTTGGTGCAGAGAGTTGAGTTCAATTCCTGGATATCCTTGCTGACTTTCTGTCTCATTGATCTGTCTAATGCTGACAGTGGGGGTGTTAAAGTCTCCCCCATTATTATTGTATGGGAGTCTAAGTCTCTTTGTAAGTCTTCTAAGGACTTGTTTATGAATCTGGGTACTCCTGTATTGGGTGGTACATATACATTAGATAGCTAGCTCTTTTCTGATGAATTGATTCCTTTACTATTATGTAATGACCTTTCTTTTTGTCTCTTTTTGATCCTTGGATGGTTTAAAGTCTGTTTTATCAGAGACTAGGATTGCAACTGCTGCTCTTTTTGTTTTCCATTTGCTTGGTAGATCTTCCTCCATCCCTTTATTTTGAGCCGATGTGTGTCTCTGCATGTGAGATGTGTCTCCTGAATACAGCAAACTGATGGGTCTTGACACTTTTTCCAATTTGCCAGTCTGTCTTTTAATTGGACCATTTAGTCCATTTACATTTAAGGTTAATATTGTTAGGTGTGAACTTGATCCTATCATTATGATATTAGCTGGTTATTTTGCTTGCTAGTTGTTGCAGTTTCTTCCTAGCATTGACTGATGGACTTTACATTTTGAGATGTTTTTGCAATGGCTGGTACCGGTTGTTCCTTTCCATGTTTAGTGCTTCCTTCAGGGTCTCTTGTAGGGCAGGCCTGGTGGTGACAAAATCTCTAAGCATTTGCTTATCTGTAAAGGATTTTATTTCTCCTTCACTTATGAAACTTAGTTTGGTTGGATATGAAATTCTGGGTTGAAAATTCTTTCTTTAAGAATGTTGAATATTGGCCCCCACTCTCTTCTGCCTTGTGGAGTTTCTGCCAAAAGATCTGCTGTTAGTCTGATGGGCTTCCCTTTGTATGTAACCCGACCTTTCTCTCTGGCTTCCCTTCACATTTTTTCCTTCATTATAACTTTGGTGAATCTGACAATTACGCGTCTTTGAGTTGCTCTTCTCGAGGAGTATCTTTGTGGCGTTCTCTGTATTTCCTGAATTTGAATGTTGGCCTGCCTTACTAGGTTGGGGAAGTTCTCCTGGATGATATCCTGCAGAGTGTTTTCCAACTTGGTTCCATTTTACCCATCACTTTCAGGCACACCAATCAGATGTAGATTTGGTCTTTTCACATAATCCCATATTTCTTGGAGGCTTTGTTCATTTCTTTTTACTCTTTTTTCTCTACACTTCTCTTCTTGCTTCATTTCATTCATTTGATCTTCAATCACTGATACTCTTTCTTCCAGATGATCGAGTCAGTTACTGAAGCTTGTGCATTTGTCATGTAGTTCTCGTGTTATGGTTTCCATCTCTATCAGTTCTTTTAAGGACTTCTCTACATTGATTATTCTAGTTATCCATTCCTCAAATCTTTTTTCAAGGTTTTTAGTTTCTTTGCACTGGTTATGTATTTCCTCCTTTAGCTCTGAGAAGTTTGATCGACTGAAGCTTTCTTCTCTCAACTCGTGAAAGTCATTCTCCGTCCAGCTTTGTTCTGTTGCTGGCGATGAGCTGCGTTCCTTTGGAGGGGGAGATGCATTCTGATTTTTTGAATTTCCAGCTTTTCTGCACTGCTTTTTCCCCATCTTTGTGGTTTTATCTGCCTTTGGTCTTTGATGATGGTGATGTACTGATGGGGTTTTGGTGTGGGTGTCCTTTCTGTTTGCTAATTTTCCTTTTAACAATCAGGACCCTTAGCTCTAGGTCTGCTGGAGTTTGCTTGAGGTCCACTCCAGACCCTGTTTGCCTGGGTATCAGCAGTGGAGGCTGCAGAAGATAGAATATTGCTGAACAGCGAGTGTTGCTGTCTGATTCTTGCTGTGGAAGCTTCGTCACAGGGGTGTACCCCACCGTGTGAGGTGTGAGGTGTCAGTCTGAACCTAGTGGGGGATGTCTCCCAGTTAGGCTACTCAGGGGTCAGGGACCCACTTGAGCAGACTGTCCGTTCTCAGATCTCAATCTCCATGCTAGGAGATCCACTGCTCTCTTTAAAGCTGTCAGACAGGGGCATTTACCTCTGCCAAGGTTTCTGCTGCTTTTTGTTTAGCTATGCTCTGTCCCCAGAGGAGGAGTCCACAGAGACACGCCGGCCTCCTTGAGCTGTGGTGGGCTCCACCCAATTCAAGCTTCCTGGAGGCTTTGTTTACCTACTTAAGCCTCAGCAATTGCGGGCGCCCCTCCACCAGCCTTGCTGCCGCCTTGCAGTTAGATCTCAGACTGCTGTGCTCGCAATGAGGGAGGCTCCATGGGCGTGGGACCCTCTGGGCCAGGTGTGGGATATAATTTCCTGGTATGCTGTTTGCTAAGACCTTTGGTAAAGGGCAGTATTAGGGTGGGAGATACCCGATTTTCCAGGTGTTTTGTGTCTCAATTTCCTTTGGGTAGGAAAAGGAATTCCCTTCCCCATTGTGCTTCTCAGATGAGGTGATGCCTTGCCCTGCTTCAGCTCTCACTAGTCGGGCTGCATCTACGGACCAGCGCCAACTGTCCGATGTGACCCAGTGAGATGAACTTGGTACCTCAGTTGAAAATGCAGAAATCTCCTGTCTTCTGTGTCACTCATGCTGGGAGCTGGAGGCTGGAGCTGTTCCTATTCGGCCATCTTGGACGTGCCTCCTGAATTTGCTATTTGAATACCTGGAGCAGAGGCAGGCAAACTTCAGCCCACAGGCCAACTTGGCCTATAACCTGTTTTTGTAAATGTGGCTTTATTAGAACACAGCCAAGTCCATTAGTTCATGAATTATCTATGGCTGATTTCACATTATAATAGCAGAGTTAAATAGTTAAGACAGATGATCTGCCCACAGAGACAGAAATATCTACCCTCTGGCTCTTTACAGAGTAGATTTGCTGACCTATTGTCTACAGTGAGAATGTTGACTCTGTAAGAACCGTAAGAATTGTCTAGTTCACGACCCTTCTTTTGTAAGTGAGAAAACAGCGCCAAGTATGTCAGAAAACTAAGTTGCAATAATCACAACAATTGTTAAAACAAATAGTAAAACAAAACGACAAAATACATTATTTACTAACTCCACTATATGCCAAGTATTATGCAATTGGGTAGTTATAAACCAATTTTAAAAGGTGAAATTAGTCCCTAAATGTGCTCAATAAACTGACCCAGAAACATTTATGTTGTGCACAGTTGAGCAAACTTGTGAATTTTCCTTTTTCAAAGCCTCTCTTTTATCCTAGCAAACCACATTTCCTCAAGAAAATGAATAATTTTCCAAATTTCAAATATTTCTCCATTAGGCCTTGTATTGCATATAAGTAATAACTTTCCATGATGGATTTTAAGTTACAATATAAACATCATATACCATAATTGACCAAGGATCAATGATCATATTTTGTTGATTATCAGATATGGTGCTTCATTATATATTTTAAGTGTTTTTTTTTTTTCATTTTAAATTTTTGTGTGTATATAGAAGATCTATATATTTATGGAGTACATAAGACATATTGATACAGGCATACAATATGTAATAACCACTTTAGGGTAAATGAAGTATTTATTACTTCAATCATTTATTCTTTTTGTTACAAACAATCCAGTTACACTCTTTTAGTTATGTTAAAATTAACAATAATTTATTATAACCTATATTCACCCAGTTGTGCTGTCAAATACTAGGTCTTATTTATCCTTTCTATCTACTTTTTGAACCTGTTAACCATCCCCAGTTCCTCCCCATTCTCTGGTAATGATCCTTCAGCACTCTGTCTCCTAGGGTTCAACTACTTTAATATTCAACTCCCACAAATGAGTGAGAATATGTGAAGTTTATCTTTTTTATGCCTAGCTTATTTCACTTAGCATAATGACTTCCAGTTCCATTTGTTTTGTTGCAAATGGAAGGACCTAATTACTTTTTATGGCTCAATAGTACTCCATTGTGTATATGTAACGTATTTTCATTTTCCATTCATATGTTGATGAATATGTAGGTTGTTTCCAAATTTTGACAATTGTGAATTGTCCTGCAGTAAATATGAGTGTGCAGATATCTCTTTGATATTGGATATATGCCTACAAGTGGGATTGCTGGATGGTATGATAGCTCTATTCTTAGTTTTTTCAGGAATCTCCAAACTGTTATCCATAGTGGTTGTACTAATTTACATTCTCACCAACAGTGTAGGTGGAATCCCTTTTCTCCACATCCTTGTCAGCATTTGTTATTGTCTGTTTTTGGATTAAATTCATTTTAACTGAGGTAAGATTATATCTCACTATAGTTTTGATTTGCATTTTTCTGATTACCAATGATGTTGAGCACCTTTTCATACAATTCTTTGCCATTTGTTTGTCTTCTTTTGAGAAATGTCTATTCAATTCTTTTGCCCATTTTTAAATTTGATTATTAAATTTTTTCCTATAGAGTTATTTGAGCTTATTATATATTCTGGTTATGAATTCCTTGTCAGATGGATAGTTTGCAAGTATTTTCTTCTTTTCTGTGAGTTATCTTCTCACTTTGCTGATCATTTCTTTTGCTGTGCAGAAGCATTTTAACATTATTTCACCCCATTTGTCCATTTTGGCTTTGGTTGCCCATGCTTGTGGGGTATTTACTTAAGAAATCTTTGTCCACTCCAGTGTTCTGGAGAGTTTTTCCTTTGTTTTCATTTTGTAGCTTCATAGTTAGCGATCTTAGCTTTAAGTTCTTAATCCATTTTTATTTAATTTTTACATATGGTGAGAGATAGTGGTCTAGTATTATTCTTGTGCATATGGATATCCATTTTTTTCAGTACAATTTATTGGAGTGACTGTCCTTTCCCTATTGTATGTTTTTGGCACTTTTGTCAAAAATGAATTCACTGTAGATTAATGGGCTTGTTCTCAGTTCTTCATTCTGTTCCATTAATCTATGCATTTGTTTTTATGTCAGTATCATACTGTTTTCATTACTATAGGTTTGTAGTATAATTTGAAGTCAGGCAATGTTATTCCTCCAATTTTGTCCTTTTTGAAAAGGATAGCTTTGGCTATTCTGGGTCTATTATGATTTCGTATGAATGTCATGATTGTTCTTTTCAATTTCTATGAATAATATTATTGGTATTTTGATAGGCATTGCATTAAATCTGTAGATTGCTTTGGGTTATACGGACATGTTAACAATATTGATTTTTCCAACCCATGAACATAAAATATCTTTTCATCTTTTGGTGTCCTCTTCAATTTCTCTCATTAATGTTTCATAGTTGTCATTGTAGAGATCTTTAACATTTTTAGTTACACTAATTCTTAGGTATGTGATTTTGTTTGTAGCTATTGTAAATAAAATTATGTTTTTTAATCTTTTTCAGATTTTTCATTGTTGATGATTTTTGCTATTGATTTTTGTATGTTGATTTTGTATCCTGCAACTTTACTGAATTCATTTATCTGTTCTAATCATTTTTAGTGGGGTGTTTAGGTTTTTCCAAATATAAGATTGCAACATCTGCAAAAAAACGGATAATGTAAATTCTTCCTTTGCAAATTGGATGCCTTTATTTCTCTTGTCTGATTGCTTTAGCTAGAACTTCTAGTACTATGTTAATAACATGGGCACCCCTGTCTTGTCCAAATCTTAAAGGAAAGACTTTCAGCTTTTCTTCATTCAGAAAGATACTACCTGTGAGTCTGTTATGTATGACTTATATTGTGTTGAGATGTGTTCCTTCTATACTTAGATTCTTGTGAGTTGCTTTTTTAACTTTTAAGTTCAAGGGCATGTGTGCAGGTTTGTTACATATGTAAAGTTTTGTCTTGGGGGTTTGTTGTACAGATTATTTCACCACCCAGGTATTAAACTTACTACCCATTAGTTATTCTTCCTGATCATCTCCCTCCTTTCACCTTCCACCCTCCAATAGGCCCCAGTTTATGCTGTTTTCATCTATGTGTCCGTGTGTTCTCATCATTTAGCTCCCACTTATAACTGACAACATGCAGTATTTGGTTTTCTATTCCTACTTTAGTTTGCTAAGGATAGTGGTCTCCAGCTTCATTCATGTTCCTTCAAAGAATATGATCTCATTCTTTTTTATGTCTGCATAGTATTCCATGGTGTATATGTATGACCTTTTGAAATTCAGTCTATCATTGATGAGCATTTAGTTTGATTCCATGTCTTTGCTATTGTGAATAGTGCTGCAATGAACGTACACATCCATGTTTCTTTATAACAGAATGATTTATATTCCTTTAGGTATATAACCAGTAATGAGATTGCTGAGTCAAATAGTATTTCTGTTTTCAGGTCTTTGAGGAATCACCACACTGTCTTCCACAATGGTTCAACTAATTTACACTCCTACCAAAAGTGTATCAACATTCCTTTGCCTCCACAATCTCTCCAGCATCTGTTATTATTTGGATTTTTCATAATTAACCATTCTGACTGGTATGAGATAGTATCGCATTGTGGTTTTGACTTACACTTCTCTGATGATCAGTGATACTGAGCTTTTTTTCATATGATTGTTGGCCCCATATATGTCTTCCTTTGAAAAGTGTCTTCTCATGTCCTTCACCCACATTTTAATGGTTTTGTTAGTGTTTTCTTTTTCCTGTTAATTTGTTTAAGTACTTTATAGATACTGGATATTAGGCCTTCATCAGATGCATAGATTGAGTAATGAAGGAATGTTGAATTTTATCAAATGTTTATTCAGTATCAATTGAAATGACCATGTAATTTCTTTCCTTCATTCTGTTAATATGATATATCATACTGATTGCTTTGTCAATCTGAAACCATCTCTGCATCCCTGGAATAAATCCCACTTGGTCATCATCTTTTTAATATGTTGTTGAATTTATTTTGCTGGTATGTTGTTCAGAATTTTTGCATCAGTGTTCATCAAGGACCCACCAATAATAGACTGGATAAAGAAAATGTGGTACACATGCACCATAGAGAACTATGCAGCCATAGAAAAGAACTAGCTCATATCTTTTGCAGGAACATGGATGGAGCTGGAGGCCATTATCCTTAGCAAACTAACACAGAAACAAAAAACCAAATACTGCATGTTCTCACTTACAAGTGGAATCTAAATGAGGAGAACACATGGACGCATTGAGGGGAACAACACACACTGGGGCCTTTTGGATGGTGGAGGGTGGAAGGAAGGAGAGAATCAGGAAAAATAACTAATCATTACTATGCTTAATACCTGGTTGAAAAAATAGTCTGTACAACAAATTCCCATGACACAAGTTTACCTGTATAATAAATCTGCACTTTTACCCCTAAAGTTAAAATAAATGTTTTAAAAAATGTTCACCAAGTGTATTGGCCTGTATTTTTGTGTGTGTGTCTTTGTCTCGTTTTGGTATTAGGGTAACACTGGCCTTGTAGAATAAGTTTGGAAGTATCATCTCTTCTTTATTTTTTGAAATAGTTTGAGTAGGATTGGTACTAGTTCTTTTTAAATGTTTGATAAAATGCCACAATGAAACTATGGACTTTTCTTTGCTGGGAGACTTTTTATTATGGCTTCAATCTTGGTACTTGTTATTGCCTTACTCAGATTTTGGAATTTTCATGGCTCAACCTTCGTGGATTTTAAGTGACTAGAAATTTGCCCATTGTTTTTAGGTTTTCCAGTTTATTATCATATAGTTGTTCATGGAAGTATCTAATGATCTTTTAAATTCCTTCAGTATCAGGAATAATGTCTCCTTTTTCATCTCTGTTTTTATTTATTTGTATCTTCTCTCTTTTCTTCTTAGTCTTACTAAAGGTTTGTCTTTTTTTTATGTATTTTTAAAAAGTTTAAATTTTCTTAAATTTTTTTTGAGACATAGTCTCACTCTGTCACCCAGGCTGGAGTGCAGTGGCATGATCACGACTCACTGCTGCCTCAACCTCCTGGGCTCAAGCAATCCTCCTGCCTCAGTTTCCCTAGTAGCTGAGACTACAGTCACGTACAAACATGCCCAGCTAATTTCTGTATTTTTTGTATTTTTGTACTTTTTTTTTCAAGTTTCATTCTTTTGCATAGGGCTAGTCAGCTATCCCAGCACCATCTATTTAATAGGGAGTATCTTTTTTGGAGTATGTTTTTCTATCTCTTTATTTTTAGTCTTTGTGTGTCTTTATGGGCGAAATGTGCTTCTTGTAGGCAATAGATTATTATTGGGTCTGGCTTTTTAAAAATTCATTCATCCATTCTATGCATTTTTGATTGGAGAGTTTATTTTCAATGTTATTATTGATAAGGAAGGAATTACTCCTGCTATTTTATTATTTGTTTTCTAGTTATTTTGTGGTCTTCTCTTCTTTCCTTCTGTCTTTCCTGTCTTCCTTTCAGGGAAGATTATTGTCTCTGGTGGTATGTTTTAATGTATTGCTTTTCAATTTTGTTTGCCTCTAGTGTGTATTTCATGTGAGGTTACCATGAGGCTTGCAAATACTATCTTATAACACATTATTATAAACTGAAGAAAATTTAACACTGATTACATAAATAAAAAAGCAAAAGGAAAATTTATAAAAACTCTACATTTTAACTTCATCCCTCTACTTTTTAACTTACTGTTGTTTCTATTTAATTCTTATTTTACTCCCTATGTATTGAAAGGTTTTATAGTTATTTTTATCATTTCCTCTTTTAGCCTTTCTACCGAAGATCTGAGTAGTTTACACACCACAATTAAAGTGTTGCAATATTCTGTGTTTTTCCGTATTCCTACTATTACTGGTAAGTTTTGTACCTTCAGACAATTTTTTATTGTTCATTAACAGCCTTCTCTTTCAGACTGAAGAACTCCCTTTAGCATTTCTCACAGGACAGGTGTGGTGTTGACGGAATTCCTCAGCTTTTGTTTTCCTGGGAAGGTCTTTATTTCTTCTTGTTTAAAGAATATTTTCACTGGATATACTAATCTAAGGTAGAAGTTATTTTCCGTCAGCACTTTCAATATGTCATGCCACTCTCTCCTGGCCTGTAAGGTTTCCACTGAACATCTGCTGCCATACATAGTGGAGTGTGTTGTATGTTATTTGTTTCTTTTCTTTTGTTGCTTTTAGAATCCTTTATCCTTGAGTTTGAATTTTTTTTCCTTCAAAAAAAATCCTTTATCCTTTGAATTTTTTTTTTTTTTTTTTTTACGGAGTCTCACTCTGTTGCCAGGCTGGAGTGCAGTGGCGCAATCTTGGCTCACTGTAACCTTTGCCTCCCGGGTTCAAGCGATTCTGCTGCCTCAGCGTCCCGAGTAGCTGGGACTACAGGCGTGCACCACCACGCCCAGCTAATTTTTGTATTTTTAGTGGAGACGGGGTTTCACCATGTTGGCCAGATGGTCTCGATCTCTTGACCTCATGATCTGTGCGCCTCAACCTCCCAAAGTGCTGGGATTACAGGCATGAGTCACCACACCCCGCCGGGACTTTGATTATTAAATCCCTTGAGGTAATCTTCTTTGGGTTAAATCTGCTTGGCGTTCTATAACTTTCTTGTACTTGAACATTGATATCTTTTTATAGGTTTGAGAAGTTCTCTGTTATTATTTGCTTGAATAAACTTTCTATCCTTATCTCTCTCTACCTCCTCTTTAAGGGCACTATGTCTTAGATTTGCTGTTTTCAGACTATTTTCTAGATCTTGTAGGTATGTATTTGTGTTATTCTTTGTTCTTTTGTCTCTCTTGACTATGTATTTTCAAATACCTTGTCTCCAAGCTCACGAATTCTTTCTTTCTTCTGTTTGATCAATGCTGTTATTAAGAGCCTCTGACACATTCTTCAGGAGGACAGTTGTATTTTTCAACTTCAGAAATTCTGCTTGATTCTTTTTAATAATTTTAATACCTATTAAACTTATCTGGTAAGATTATCAATTTCTTTCGTGTGTAATGTTGAATTTCATTGAGTTTCCTAAATAAAGGCATTTTGAATTCTCTGAAAGGTCACATAACTCTGTTTCACCAGGATTTGTCCCTAGTGCCTTTCTATAGTTAGTTTGGTGAGGTCATGTTTTCCTGAATGGTCTTGATGGTTGCGAATGTTCTTCAGTTTTTGAGCATTGAAGAGTTAAGTATTTGTTGTAGTATTTTCAGTCTGAGCTAGTTTATACCTGTTCTTCTTGGGAAGGCTATCCAGGTATTCAAAGGGACTTTGGTGTTTTTATCTAAGTTTTTGGTCACTTAAGCTGTAGCTGCATCATAGTGCACCCCCAGCCCAAAAATACTGTGGCATTTTCATACTTATAGAAATACTGCCATGGTGGTCTTAGATAAGATCTAGGAGAATTATCTGAATTACTAGACAGAAACTCTTGTTCTCTTCTCTTGCTTTCTCCAAAACAAACAGGATGTCTCTCTCTATGCTGAGTTGCTTGGAGCTTGGGGAGGGGTGACACAAGCACCCCTGTGGGCAACATCACTGGAACTGCCCTGTGGGACAACACAGCACTGGGTCTTGTGGAAGGCCCACTGTAATCACTATCTAGTTGCTGTGTTTGTTCACTTAAGTCTCTAGGGTTGTATAATTAGTTCGTGGTGAAATCAGCCAGGCTTGCTTTTTCCCTTCATGGTGGCCCAGGACAGATTCAGGAATGTTACCCAGAATTTAAGGCCTGGAGTCAGAGGCCTTAGAAATCTAACTGCTGCTCTATTCTTTTCTGTCTAAGCTGGCATCCAAGCCACAAGACAAAGTCTTTTTCACTTTTTCCTCTTCTTTTCAGAAGCAGGGATTCTCTGCCCATGCCCACCATTCCCACATGCCCATGGGGAGTACTGCCAGATGACCAGCAATATATATTCAAGGTTCAAGGGCTCTTTAGTCAGCTAGTAGTGAATGCTGCCAGGCCTGGGATTCACCCTTCTGGGAAGTTAGTTCTACTCTGGCCCAAGAAAGGTCCACAAATAACATCCAAGAGCCAAAGCCTGGAACTGGGGTCCCAAAAAGTCTGCTATGTGCTCTACTTCAACATGGCTGAGCTGGTACCTGAAGTGCAAGAGAAAGACTCCTTTTCTTTCTGCTTTTCAAAAGCAGAAGGAGTCTGTCATCACAGCCACCACATCTGTAAATGTTCTGGGTCACACCTTAAACAAGCAGGTCTCAGAGTTTCACCCAAAGCCCATGCCAGCTACTACCTGACTACCACGATTGTTTATTCAGGGACCAAGAGCCCTTTAATCAGAAGATGATGTATACTATTAGGACTGGGTCCTTCTCTTCATGGCAGCGAGTTTCCTTCTAGCCCAGGGTATGATTGGAAATGTCATCCAGGAGCTAGAGCCTGCAATGGGGACCTAAAGACTCTGCCTGGTGGCCTATTCTACTGTGGGTGAGCTGGTCTCCATGTTGCAAGACAAAGTCCTCTTTACTCTTCCCTCTCTTTTCCTCAAGTGGGAAGAAGGAGTCTCTTTAAGAGCTGTGAGCTGCGTTGCTGGATATTGAAAGTGCGGTGGTGGAAGCATTCCGTTGGCCATTCTGTTGTCTCACTAGGTTGTGTGCCCCCAAAGTACACTGGCTCCAAGCCCAGCACAGAACTAGGACTTGCCTGGGAGTTGCAGGCTTTGTGGCCTAGAATGCCTTTCAAGTTAATTAAGTACTCTACAGGACTTTAGTTCAAAGTGGCTAGTCTTGCCAGACCTCAAGTTAGAGCCACTGGGATGGATGACTCCCCTCTGCTTAGATATGATCTAAATGCTCTCTCCATGGGCATTGGCTGAGTTCTGTGTGATGTTGCTTTCACTGTGACAGGACAGCACCAATGCAAAGTCTCACAATCACAATTCTTTTCCACCCCCTAGAGCACAGATTGTCTCTCTAGGCAACAGGGCTGCTGTTGGGTGATGTTGTAGGGGTGGCATCAGCAATTCAAGATTATATTTTCTGCCCTCTTCTATGCCTTTTTCAATTATATAAAGTTAAAACCAGGTACTGTGGTTACTCACCTGATTTTTGGTTCTTATTAATGTGCTTTTTTGTGTAGATGTAAAATTTGGTGTTCCTGCAGGGAAGACAATTGATAGAGGCTTCTATTCCGTCATCCTGCTCCCCTGGGCATTTAATCATATATTGTAAGTACCTTCATTCTATTTTTAGTAAAGAAATTATATATCAAGAAAGTTCATTGGTAAGAAACAGTTAAGAAAGAAATATTTAATTTTAAAAATATGAATTAGGGAAGGACAAATATAATTGAACAATATTATCTGAGAAATATGCTTTCTGAACAAAGTAATTTGCTGCATCAAGGTTTTCAAATTATTGAATCATGATGATTATCTACTTATATTTAACAAAATGTGAACATTTTAAAAATTTTGTTTTATTAATAATAAAATAACCTATCAACCAACAAAATCCCCTGGCTTCATAGATTCATAGTTTAATTGAACAAGACTTTGAAAGAAGAGCTTGTACCAATCCTGCTGAAACTATTCAAAAAGTTGGAAAGAAATGATTTATCATTAGCTGATTCTATAAAGCCAGCATCACCCTAATACCAAAATCTGGCAAAGATATAACAAAAAGAGAAAACTAGAGGCCAATATCCCTCATAAACATAGACATAAACATCCTCAATGAATTCTAGCAAACCAAATCTGGCACCATGTTAAAAAATAACTCGCCATGATCAAGTAGGCTTCACTTCTGGGATGCAAGTTTGTTTCAACATATACAATTTAAGAAATGTGATTCACCACATTAACAATAATTAGAAAGAAAAACCATATGATCACCTCAATAAGTGCAAAAATGCTTTCGGTAAAACCTAACATCCCTTCATGACAAAAGCCTTCAAGTAATTACATATCAAAGAGACTTAAAATAATAAGAACTATCTATGACAAACCCACAGCAAACATCATACTGAACAGGCAAAAACTGGACGCCTTTCCCTTAAGAACTGGAACAAGATCCCCACTCTAATCACTTATATTCAACAAAGCACTGAAAGTTCTTGCCAGACCAATCAGGCAAGATGAAAATATAAAAGGCATACAAAAGAAAAAGAAGTCAAATTATCTCTCTTCATGGACGATATAATTTTATGCTTACTAAAATGCTAACGGCTCTGCCAAACAGCTCCTGGAACTGATAAATGACTTTATTAAAGTTCAGGACACAAAATCAATGTATGAAAATCAGTAGTGTTTCTATATACCAATAATGTTCAAGCTGAGAGCAAAATTAAGAACAAAATCTAATTTACAGTAGCTTCAAAAATACCTAGAATAGTATCTAACGAAGGAGATGAAAGATATCTGTAAGGAGAACTACAAAACACTGCTGAACATAATGACAGATGACAAAAACAAATGGAAAAAAACATTCCATGCTCATGAATTGGAAGAATTGCTATGATTAAAATGGCCATACTGTCCAAAGGAACCTATAAATTGGATGCTATTGCTATCAAATTACCAATGTCAGTTTTCATGGAGGTAGAAAACACTATTCTAAAATGTATATGGAACAACCACAAAAAAGAGCCTAAGTAGCCAAAGCAATGCTAAGCAAGAAGAGTGACCACATTATGTGACTTTAAACTATACTATAACACTGCAGTAAATAAAACAGCATAGTACAGATACAAAAACAGAACATAGACCAATGGAACAATAAAGAAAGCCCCCTCCCCACACCACCAAAAAAAAAAAAAAGCTGTACATTTGCAGCTATCTGGTCTTGAACAAAGTTGATAACAATAAGCAATGAGGAAATAACTCCTTATTAAATAAATAGTGCTGGGATAGCTGGCTAGCCCTATGCAAAAGAATGAAACATGACCCCTACCTGTCACAATATACAAAAATTAACTTAGGACAGATTAAAAACTTAAATGTAAGATTTCAAGCTATAAATATCCTAGAAGAAAACTTAGGAAATAGCCTTCTCACAATTGGCTTTGCGAAATAATTTATGATGAAGTCCTCAAAAGCATTTGTAACAAAAACAACACTTGACAAGTGGAACCTAATTAAACTGAAGAGCTTCTGCACAGCAAAATATACTGTCAACAGAGTAGAAAGACAACATGCAGAATAAGAGAAAATATTTGCAAACTATGCATCTGACAAATATCTAATATCTAGAATTGTTAAGGAATCTAAACAATTGAAGAAGAAAAAAGCAAATAACCCAATGGGCAAAGGATATGAACACTTTTCAAAATAAGACATACAAACAGCCAACATACACGTGAAAAAAAAGGCTAAATGCCATTAGTCATTGGAGAGTTGCAAGTCAAAACTACAATGAAATACCATTTCACACTACTCAGAATAGCTATTACTAAAAAGTCTAACAACAACAGATGCTGGTGAGGCAGTTTTGAAAGGGGAATGCTTATACCCTATTGGCAGGGAATGCAAATTAGTTCAGAAACTGTGTAAACTAGTTTGGGAATTTCTCAAAGAACTTAAAAGAGAACTACCATTCAGCCAACCAATCCCATTACTGGGTATATATCCAAAAGAAAATAAATCATTCTATGCATTTTTAGGTCCATTGCAGCACTAGTTACAAAAGCAAAGACATGAAATCAACCTAGGTGCCCATCAACAATGGAATGGATAAAGAAAATATGGTGCATATACACCATGGAATACTACACAGCCATAAAAGGGAACAAAATTGCACATATTGCAGTAATATGGATGCAGCTGGAGACCATTATCCTAAGCAAATTAACACAGGAACAAACTCCAAATACCAATGGGTGCTCACAGACATAAAGATGGCAACAATAAACAATGCAACTACTATACAAGGGAGGTAGAGGGGATGGCAAATGCTTTAATAGTGTTTTGTTTTTGTATTTTCCCAATGTTTGTTTTGAAACTTTAAAATTACATACATAAAAAATTAAGATAATGAAGCCCTTGCATACCCTACACTTGAATTTGCCAATTATTAAAACTTTCAACATTTGCTTTATCTATGTCTATGCATATGTATTATTTTTTCTTTTTTCTGCTGCCCCAATATATAAATTCTTACTTCCAAATAATAATTTTTACTGTACATAAAAACTGCTTCACAAAATATGAGAATAAAAGTATTTTTAAATGTCACAGCCAAAATGTATTGTTATTGTAAGCCACAATATGTACTTTCACTGAAATTAGGAAATGAGAGACATTGTTTTACTATTTTGATGCTGATTAATTGTATTTTAACAGTTTACGATTTTTGTTTCACTTGCTTTTTGAATTATTATTATATGTCATTTAAGAAGAAATGACATATTCACAATTAATACAAGTTCATTACTGAATCCACTTGAAATGTATCCAACCACCCAAATGTAATTTGCTAGCATATAGAGACTATCCACCAAATTGAGAATATTGCTTTTGGAGGTGAATTAATTTGCTGTTACCATTGAGAGCAATGTGTGCATTTCATAAAAATTTAATGAAGAAAGTTTGGTATCTTAATATGTGAAATATGTTTGCTTATTCATCTCATAAATTCTTGTGGAAAGAATGGAGTAATTTACACTCTCCTAGTAAGATAGCTAGCATAGTACTTAACTTTGGTGTTGTCTGTGAGACAGGTTCATCAACATTCATGTGTCCCCTCTCTAACACAGATTCTATGTTCACCACATATTAAGTATATATGCTTGAGAAATTTTTAGCAGGATTGTTAATCTGATTGTACAAGCCCTGAAAATCATGTTTACCTACATTACACCGATCTCGCCTGTGCATGCTCACTTAAGTATGTTGCACTTGAAAATTTTTTTCTTTGTTAACAAAAAGTGCCTCCACCACTGCTATGATTCACTACTCTAATTTTGTTTATCCTACTGGGAATAAAGTTTTTATTTTCTTGCCCCATAAAGGTGGCATAATGTGAGAGAAAGATCACCCATACTACTGCATCCATTTTTACTAAGAAAAGTTTCCCATTGTAGACATTGATAAAATAAAAACCTCCACCAAATTAAATTTTAAGAGTTTAATTGAGCAATGAATGATTCACGAATTGGGTAGCCTTCTGAGCCAGAGTATGATCAGAGACTCCAACACAGTCAAGTGGTAGAAGAAGACTTATTGACCAAAAAAAAAAAAAAAAAAAGAAAGTGACGTACAGAAAAGGGAAGTGAGTTACAGAAGGATTGGTTACAGCTTGGTGTTTGCCTTATTTGAACATGGTTCAAACAGTTAGCTATATTTGATTGGCCCGAACTCGGTGATTGGGACAAGTATAACCTATGGTCTGTTTATACTTCCACTTGTTAATAGTTCACAACTTACAGAGGAAACTTTAGACTGAACTTAAAATATGCAAGGAGGCAGCTTTAGGCTAAAATTGATTTAACAATTCCCTCCTTTTGGTCATCTTCTCAATTTTGAGAGATTGATCGAAACTTTACTCATTGATGTCACTATCACCATTGTAAATGTAGTTATTTGGTCTTGAAACCTACTGAAAAACAGTAGAACAGTGGGTTTTGCAATGTGGGAACAAGGACTTCGGTTTTTTGTTTGTTTGTTTTACGGGTTAGAGTAGAGGATACTTCCTTATGCTTGAATGTCCTGTTTACGGGAGAAAAAAAAAAAAAAAACACCCAAACCTGGGTCTGTTCTAGGATCTTTGTGTTTCCTTAAAGTTTTAGTTTGATTATGTCACATTTAACATGAGTGACTTCATTTTGATTTGATCTGGTCTGTTGGGTCCTAGTACATGAGCTCAGTCCAAAACAATGGCCTCCCACAATTTTGTTTAAAACTTTCCCCTCTTTGGTCAGGTTCTCACTTAGGGAAGAGTGTGACCAAAATGTAGGGCCTTAGCATCACTCTCAGCTCCCATCATTTCGTGTTTCCGGTCTCAGCATGTCATTCATAGGTTACGGCTCCCTCATGATCAAACATTTTTTTCAGCTTTTATCATTGCAATTGAAGACAGACCAGTTGACATGCTAGAGATTGCTACATGGAAACATTTAAAAGTTTTGGGAGAATACAGCACACCAGGGGAAATACTATTATGCCTATTAGGAGGATAACACCAAGAGTTTGGAGCATGCTTCTTACCTAGGATCCCCATAAACCAAACCACCTAAAATTAAATAGATCAAAGAATGAGCGAGAGTTTACTCACTTAACTAAGCAGTCTCTTCATTAATCCCCTACAACTAAATCTCTCTAATACATGATGTGATGTATTTCTTTATAGGCCACAAGTGACAGAGGCTGTACAGATACTTCCCTGTGACAAAGTATATGCATTAGTTACTCTGCTTAGCACCCAATATCAAACTGGGATGGCTTAAACTTTCCCCTGGTTGGGCTCTGTCATCTTTGCCTCCAATCAGGAGTTGCAACATGTGATCTCTGGGCAAGATGGTCGCCCTGAGTAACAGAAAAAAGAGAAAAGGGAAAGGAGAGAAAGAGAGAAAGTAAAGCATTCCCTGTGGTCGGGGGGGAAGGCAAAGAGCTCAGTGAGGCCAGAGAAAGATCCATCCATTGTGGAGATACTGAATCAAAAGTTCAGGTGGCCACTTGTCAGTCAAGAAGTGATCTTTTCCAGCAATTCTATCAGTTCTTGAGTTTCCCCCTTTGGGGAGAAAAAGGTTCCCCATATCCTATGATCCTGTACATGCCTAATCCTGTCACCCATAGCCATCAGCAAAAAGTGCAAGGCAGATTAATCCAAAGAGAATAGGAGTTAACATCACATAGTGCCAAATCCATTTTTAACCAAGAGGGATTTTACTGAGGGGAGTGCCTCTAACTCCCTATGTCTTAGGAGGGAATCTAACCTTCCTATGTTGGACTTCAAACTCAATCCCATTCTTTGCCCAGGTCAAACGTACCCCACTACTTACCAAAAGTCAACCAATTGGTACTGAAGTCTATTTCCTTTGGACCAGGATAGTAACTAAGACAAAAGGTTAGCAGATTTAATTTTTTATATTAATTAATTGCTTAAGCTTTTTATTTGCCTTTTGTAAAAGCTTTAAATAAAAATATTGAAAAAAATTTAGAAGTTTCTGCATATCATTAGGCATCCCTAGATGAGACTAATTCGGGAGGCTTCATTTTCAAATGCACTTTAGTGAAGTGTTGTTCATTTGGAGTTTTCCACTGTAAGTTATCTTTAGTAACATTTTGCCATTTCTGGAAGACTTTGCTGCTTCCTGGGCCTGATACTTATGCATGTGTAAGCTGAAGGAATTCAGTTCTTCAGAAATTAAGGATCCCATTTTTACTTCAAATATTCACTTTGCTCTCATGTTCCCCTTCTCAACTTAGCCAATGATTGTTTGCCTAAGTGCACAAGAAGAATGAAACAAAGGGGTAGAAAACAAACATTCCTGTGAGTTTTTCAAAGCCAAATTTTACACTCTGGCAATATTGCCCTTTACTACTGGTTTCTTTGACCCAGTCAGATGGAAGAGGCCTCTAACTGGATCCAAGCCAGTGAATTACCAGATCCAATCTGATCCTGGGCCCAGTCAAGTTTCTGTTGTGACTTCCAAACCCGGTTTGGATCAGAAATTTGCTTGAAGAAACTCAGAGAGCTTAAAACCCAAATCCGTAGACCTTCGGATTCCAGCAGAGGTCTTACCACGATTCTCAGCTACTCTGAGAGAGGAATGGACACAGTGAGTCTGGCAGGTAGCTTGCTTGGTCACTCAGCCCTCCTGGGAGTTGTTAGAAACTCTTTTATGGATCCCACTTCATTGAGCAATGAATAATTCATGAATCAGATGGCCTACCAAGCCAGAGTATGCTCAGAGACTCCACTGCAGCCATGTGGTGGAAGAAGATTTGTGGGACAGAAAAAGAAAAGTGACGTACAGAAAATGAAAGTGAGGTACAGAAACACCTAGATTGGTTATAGCTCGGCATTTGCCGTATTTGAACACAATTCAGACAGTTGGCTACATTTGATTGGGCAGAACTTGGTGATTGGCTCTAGTGTAGGCTATGATGTGTTTACACTTCCACTTGTTATAGTTCACAATGTACGGAGAAACTTTTAGGTCAAACTTAAAATATGTAAGGAGGCAGCTTTAGGCTAAACTTGATTTAATAGGATTATATCTATTCTCAGAAAGATGTTTTGATTTCAGTAAAGGGGTTCCTTAGTGTGTATGTGTGTATGAATTTTTATTTTTTGGTATTATAGCACTTATAGACTAATATCAAAATAAATCCTAAAGTAGTTTTACTGTTTTATAAAGCTGTAGAAAATAAAAATATTTTGCCAATAGATGAACTAGGTGCAGTCCTCAAAAAACATTAGTAAAACAATGTTATTATATTTTCTCTAAAAAGAAATTGTAAAGGAATAGGTTGGTATAGAGATCTTATTTAGGAATACAGTCCTTTAGCAACTAATTTGCATATGTTTCTTTGGATTCAACTGATGCTAGAGTATTTTTAAAGAAATGGTTTTGCTTGAATTAAAATGATCCAAGATGCCAATTTGTGTTCACATATGTGAACAAATTTATATTCACATTATTTCACAGGCTTAATTTCTCATGTGACTATAAAGGATTATTCTGAGTCACATATCTCATAGGTTCCTTTCTCTTTTGATGTAATCTATTTTTGGTATATTATTAAACATTAAGTAGTAGCAGTGTGACATTTTCTCTTTTCCCTAAATATGCAATCCATTTTTCATCTGCAGTTCTTATTCATTCCCTCTTAACTCCAACAATAAGCAACTCATAAAATCACTGCGATTAAATTTTATAAATCAATACGTTAGCATTCTCTTTAGCACTTGAATTATAACATAGATTATCGAGACAGAGACAACTTGTTTTCATACATCTGTCAGTGATCACTGCAAGTGAGGTTACTGGGTAATTTTATAACACCCTGATATTACCTAAAATAATAACTATTATTATGAAAGTGTGCTTAATTAAAAGATATGAAAGCTTTTTAAGTCAATTTAACCTCAAATCCAATAATTATAGTAGTCCAAAGCATGGACTTTTCATGTAAAAGTACTGGAACGAGGCAAAATTTATATCTTTTTTTTTTTTTTTTTTAGATTCTGAATACCTTCAAATAAGACATATGCAATTTTTCACTTGAAAGATCTTAAAAGCATACAGAGAATGTTCTCTAAGGAGAGTGGGTATTGACCTGATATTCCAGGATGAGAGTACTTTTTGAATTTGAGGGATAAAAGGAGCAGATCATAGTGTAAGGATCAGGGGGCCAAAG
Organism: Papio anubis; assembly: GCF_008728515.1. NCBI lineage: Eukaryota > Metazoa > Chordata > Mammalia > Primates > Cercopithecidae > Papio > Papio anubis. Next base: position 62,875,042 of record NC_044996.1, read on the forward strand.
ATAGGGTTGTCAGACATTTAGACAGTTAGACTATCAGACATTATCAGGAGAGAGAGACAACTTGTTTATACACATCTGTCAGTGGTAACTGGAAGTGAGGTTAGTGGGCAATTCTTTTACAATACCCTGATATTACCTAAAAGAACAACTATTATTATAAATGGGTGCTTAATTAAAAGCTATGGAACTTTTTATGTCACAGTAACCCTAAATGAAATTACTATAGAATGTTTTAATTTTCTTTATATGGAACTTAAAGTTCCATAATTTCCTTAATATCTGAATCAATTCTGACTCTGAACTCAAGGATACTTTTGCTACACAAGTGGTGACCATACATAAGACCTGGTGGAAGCATTGTGGTTAGCATACCTTGTAGTGCTATTTGATAGTATCCCATGTAGAGAACGCACTCTGGCATTTGAGGTGTACTCTGACCACACCAGTGGTTGCTTGTCTATCAGATATTCATTCCATGGTTGCATATAAAACCATTTTCACAAACTCCTATTTTCTATAATTTTAAAGCCCAGAGTCCATTTTTCTGTTAATGAACTGAAGTAATCAGTGTGCCATGGCCTAGAGAAGAATAAAAGTGCACATTTATGATACACAATGTTGTAAAGACAGTTATCTTTTCATCAAAATTTGTGGTTCTTCTATACAATTGTCATTGTGAAGTGGCTGCCCAGCCATAAACTACATGTATCAGATGCTTGTGGATATACAAAGGGCAATATAGTTAGTTCTTATGATAGAATATAAACAGAAGTGATAAGTGCCTCTTAAAGGCAAAGACGGTTAAAAGGCCAATGCATCTCCACCTTGCCTCTCTTTCCAAGTCAGCCAGCTTTAAAGAGAGGACTCAAAGGCCCTGAGGCACGCTGAAGCCACAAGATGAAAGAAGAATGAATCATTAAACTTATGTATGCACTATATCCATCTATTATGAACAAATATATTGGATTTGTATATAAAAAGAAATAAATTATCTTTAGCTACGGACTTGAAATATTACTCCTGGCTGGCTTGTGGAAATAGCAAAGATAATAGAGAACACTGAATGAATCTGAGGCCTTATTAGATTAGAATATGTGAGTATCTTTGCACCCCAGAGAGTTGGAGATAAAACTGAAAAAGGCTTTGAGCAACAGAGATTCATTAAGAATTTTTAGTTAAACAAAGGAACTCAGTTTTCCAAATAAAGATCATATTTAGGTGTTTCCTTTATCTATTCCAAACTACTACTTCAGATGACAGTAAATTATAAGTCATCAAGCTGAGAGACATGCAAAGGAGCAAGAAAGCCACAAAATACATCAGAGTTGAGATTCACATCCAGGAAAAATTTTTTATGTGATTGTTGGTGTTTGGAATTGATTAGACTCAAATAGATGAGAAAGTCACTAAGGTTTTGAGAAAATACTTTTTTCTAAAATAATGGTAACAGTAAAACACAAATCAGTCTGTGCAACCTTTGAGGAGTATATCCTCCCACAAAGATGAGAAATGGGCATAATAGAAGACAAGGTACTTCCCACAGGGTCAAGCCAGGTGTCAATGAAAAAACAAATATATCAGATTACAAAATCAACACATGACTTTTACTATTGCCGTGACATCAATGAATAAGGCCCTTCAAATATTAATTTAAAATGAAGTGCCTTCATTCTGGATCTGGAGCAATTCCTGGTAGCTTCCAGTTCAAACTTCAAACTGTGTTGGCTGAAAGTTTTGTTCTCCAACTGACATATGAGTAGGATTTTGAATGCCAGAATCTGACATTATGAATAGATTTTTTTGTCTTCTTCCTTTTATTTCTGGGATTTATCAATTATAATTAGATGCAAAAATGTGTAAGTATTCAAGTAACTTCTAAAAATATCAGTTATAACCAATAGGATCACCAAATTTATTTGGCAACTTTTCATTGCTTCAAGATTAGCAGTCAAAAGTGACTTCAGAGTAGCTATACAAAGACATTAGTGACTCTTACATTTATATTACCAGCCATCACCTTTCCAAGGAACTCCAGACACTTACATTCAACTTCATATTAGCTATTAAGGATCTTTAAAATGGCTATTTTTTCTGCTTAAAGGATTTTTTCCATAGATGACTATCCCCATAATAATTTTATATTATCCTTCATTGCTTTATTTTTTCCCATTTAGTACTCAATGATTTAAATGTAATACATATTTTACTTATAAATATTATTTGTTTACAATACTCATTAATATGGTGTTTCATGAAGGTAAGTATTTCTGTCTGTTTGGTTCACTGGATAAACCCTGGTGCATAGAACAATGATTGACATGAAGTAGGCACTCAATAAATATTGCCTCTTTCAAGTTCCCACACATCTCTGGTTCTATCCTCTGAGTAACAGTCTGCTCCTAATAGTTCTATTTCAAAACTAGATCAATTGTTCACATTTTCTACAGATATATTTTCAAACCACATCAAAATAAGTACAATATCTGAACAAATTCAAACTTAAATATTTTAATTTTTCATTTAAAAATTTCTACCCAATTTTTATTTTGAAAATAATTAAAACTAAGAATGTCTCAATATTAGTAATTGCTGTGGTTTTAATATGTCCTCCATAGTTTATGTATTGGAAGTTTAATCTCCAGTGCAACAACATTGAAATGTGGGACATTCATGGGGTCACTAGGCAGAACCCTCAGAAATGGATTAGTTATAAGGTGAGTGAGTTTGTGAACAAGTGATAAGTTCCACACCCTTTCTCTCTTGCTCCTGCACTCTCTTGCCATTTTGCCTTTCACCATAGAATGACACAGAAAAAAAGGTCCTTGCCCGATGTGAGCCCCTCACCCTTGGACTTTCAGTCTCCAGAGCTGTGAGAAATAAATCTGTTCTTTATCAATTATTCAGTCTCGTGGTATATTATTAAATACCTATCAAAATGGCTATGTTTTGTTTTTAAAGTGACAATGTCAATACCAGTTAGACTGTAAAATAACTAGATTATGCATATAGTTTTCTTGGTAATATAAAAGGACACACATACATTGCAAATTCTTTTGACAATTTCTTATAAACTAAATATGCAATTTCCATATTATCCAAAAAAAAAGAAAATTATATTTACACAAAAATTTGTACACAAATGTTTATATCAGCTTTACTGTTAGTAGTACTGAGTTAACAAATCAGATATTTTTCAATGGATAAATGGTTACATAATCTGTGGCACATGGGATATTACTCAACAATACAAAGAAATAATCTATTGAGGCATGCAACAACTTGATGGATCTCAAGTGAGTTAGGCTGAATTAAACAATAATATCCCCCAGGGTTACGTACTGCATAATTATATGATATTTTTAAAATGGTCAACTTATAAGCATGAAGAAATAATTTCAGTGTCAATATTCTGGTTGTGTTATTTGACTCTAATTATGCAAAATGTTACAAATGAGGAAAACTGGCTGAAAAGTATACAAGATCTCTCAGTATTATTATTATTTTTTATCAAATTTTAAGTTCTGGGATGCATGTGCAGATTGTACAGGTTTGTTACATAGGTATACACAGGCCATGGTGGTTTGCTGCACCCATCAACCAGTCATCTATATTAGGTATTTCTCCTAATGCTATCCGTCCCCTAGCCCCCCACCTCGCAACAGGCCCCAGTATGTGATGTTCCCCTCCCTGTTTCCATGTGTTCTCATTGTTCAACTCCCACTTATGAGTGAGAACATGTGGTGTTTGGTTTTCTGTTATTGTGTTAGTTTGCTGAGAATGATGGTTTCCAGCTGCATCCATATCCCTGAAAAGGACATGAACTCATCCTTTTTTATGGCTGCATAGTATTCCATGGTGTATATGTGCGACACTTTTATTATCTAGTCTAGCATTGATGGGCATTTGGGTTGGTTCCAAGTCTTTGCTATTGTGAACAGTTCTGCAGTAAACATACGTGTGCCTGTGCCTTTATAGTAGAATGATTTATAATCCTTTGGGCATACACTCAGTAATGGGATTGCTGGGCAAATGGTATTTCTGGTTCTAAATCTTTGAGGAATCACCACGCTGTCTTTCACAATGGTTGAAATAATTTACACTCCCACCAACAGTGTAAAAGCATTCTTATTTCTCCACATCCTCTCCTCTGTTAAAATTTTTACTCTGAAGTAATTTTTTCTTGACTTTTTAATGATCACCATTCTAACTGACATGAGATAGTATCTCACTGTGGTTTTGATTTGCATTTCTCTAATGACCAGTGATGATGACCTTTTTTTCATACGTTTCTTGGCCACATAAATGTCTTCTTTTGAGAAGTGTCTGTTCATTTCCTTTGCCCACTTTTTGATGAGGTTATTTTTTCTTGTACATTGTTTTTTTGTAGATTCTGGATATTTGCCCTTTCTCAGATAGATAGATTGCAAAAATTTTCTCCCCATCTGTAGGTTGCCTGTTCACTCTGATAATAGTTTCTTTTGCTGTGGAGAAGCTCTTTAGTTTAACTAGATCCTATTTGTCAGTTTTGGCTTCTGTTGCCATTGCGTTTGGTGTTTTAGTCATGAAGTCTTTACCCATGCCTATGTCCTGAATGGCATTGTCTAGGTTTTATTCTAGTGTTTTTATGATTTTGGGTCTTACATTTAAGTCTTTAATCCATCTTGAGTTAATTTTTGTATAAGGTGTAGGGAAGGGATCCAGTTTCAGTTTTCTGCATATGGCTAGCCAATTTTCCCAACATTCCATGCTCATGGATAGGAAGAAGCAATATCATGAAAATGGCCATACCGCCCCAAGTAATTTATAGATTCAATGCTATCTCCATCAAGCTACCATGGCCTTTCTTCACAGAATTAGAAAAAAACTACTTTAAATTTCACATGGAACAACAACACAAAAAAAGCCCACATAGCCAAGATAATCCTAAGCAATAAGAACAAAGCTGGGAGCATCATGCTACCTGACTTCAAGCTATACTACCAGGCTACAGTAACCAAAACAGCAAGGTACTGATACCAAAACAGATATATAGACCAATGGAACAGAACAGAGGCCTCAGAAATAATACCATACATCTACAACCATCTGATCTTTGACAAACCTGACAAAAACAAGCAATGGGGAAAAGATTCCCTATTTAATAAATGGTGTTGTATTATTTTTAAAAAACTGGATGTGAATTTATAACCACTCCAAAGTGAAAATTTTAATTAAAAATACTATGAGCAAGGGGAAAGCCATATAAAATGTAAGTGTGAATAGAATATATGATGTAATGACTGTGAAGTGGATTTAGTAAAAGATAGGTTATTGGAGGAAAGCAGCTTTGGAACAAAACCAAAATAAAAATTAGCAAGTGCAGATAAATTCTGAGGAGGTATATGTTAAAAGACAAGGTTGAAGTAATGGAGTCAGAAATGTGTAAGCCACAAAGTACAAAGAAGACATGAGTTTCTCTTCTAATAATTTTCAGAGTAACCAAAGTTAATTAATGGAGCTTTCTGAAAACTATACAGAGTGGGTAACAGTAAAATGTCAATCTAAATCATAATAACTTATTAAACTGAATGACTTGAGGAAAATTATATTTGAGTCAGTTTATACTAGCTGTATTTAAAATATCAGCTTATGTACCTGGCATGACATTCTGGATAAGGTGTAATAAACATTTTCAACTGGTTGATCCTCCTTCTGTTTACTCTGTTTTATTTGCTTTATTTTCTAAAAGAAATAAAATCAGCATGTATATTCTCAGGTACCTATTTGAAAATCTGAGACTTATATTAAAGCTTCTTAAGGTTTAAATGATAAAATTTTCATTTGACTTTCAAAATAATAGTCCATAAATATATACACCTACTGTGTACCACAAAAATTAAAATTAAAAAAATATATTTAAAAGAGGAATTTTAAATTATATTTCTTCTTATTTTTATTCTTTTTCTTAAAACTTTAATTTATACTAGAGGCGGAGTCTCACTATATTACCCAGGCTGGTCTCAAACTCTGGGGCTCAAGCAATCATCCTGCTTCAGCCTCCCAAATTGCTGGGATTACAGACATGAGCCACTGGGCCCAGCTATATTTCTTTTCTAAAAAATATCATAAACCTTAAAAAGAATTCTGGGTAAAGCAAAGTCAAATATCTACCTTCTATTTATCATTTAAGTGCTCCATTTAGAATTAAAAATACTTTATTAAATGATATAAAGTAAATTACAGCCTAGATTTTACCAACTATGAAGAATAAATGCATATCAACTTACTTTCAGCAGAAATGTTTGTCAGCAATCATGAATTCTCATGCTTACCTTTTTATATATAAATGCAATTTTCATGTGATCAAAAAGTATAAGCAAAAGCTGAAGCAAAACGTCATAGAAATTTTATTGTATTCTTCACCCTTGTCACAATTTTTTTCACTAAAATAAATATTTATTGGAAATATATGTGAGTATTATAATTTTTATATTGTGGATGTACCTACTAACAGTTCTAACTAGATCATTATTTACTGCGTCAAAAATGACCAAAGTTAATGTGCCAATATTGCAATTTCTCTCACTGGATGGATTGTGCTTGTAATGAGCCCTAACTGAATTTTATTCATCTTTTGGGGGTTTGAAATTTCCAAATGAAAAATAATTACAAGATTGTGTGTTATTTTAACCCTTTTTTCATTATTGTTGCTAATTAAGAAGGCTATATATAGATATTTTAAATCATCTGGACTTGAACAGTCATTTATATGTCAGATTATTTTTAGTTTGCAATAAAAAAGGAAAAGAAAGAAATTACGTGTTTCAAATTCTGTGGGTATATGCAAAAACAGAAACCTTTAGGCTGTATCCAAGGCAATTGCAACAAAGACAAAAATTGACAGTTGGAACCTAATTAAACCAAAGAGCTTCTGCACAACAAAATAAACTGTCAACAGAGTAACCAGAAAATCTACAGAATTGGAGAAAATTCAAAAACTATGCATCCAACAAAGGTCTAATATTCAGAATCTATAAGAAACTTAGAGTCGAACAAGCAAAATCAAATAACTCCATTAAAAGTGGGCAGCAGACATGAAGAGATACGTCTCAAAAGAAGACAGACATACAAGCAGCCAACAAACATGAAAAATACTCAACATCATTAATCATCAGAGAGATGTAAACCAAAACCACAATGAGATACCATCTCACACGAATCAGAATGGCTACTTTAAAAAGTCAAAAAACAGCAGATGCTGATGATGTTGGTGAGGCTGTGAAGAAAAGCAAACGCTTACATACTGTTGGTGGGAATGTAAATTAATTCACCTACTGTGAAAAGCAATTTGCAGATTTCCCCAAGAACATAAAACACAACCGTGATTTGACCAAGCAATCCCAATACTGGGTAAACATCCAAAAGAAAATAAGTAATTCCACCAAAAAAAGAAAACACATGCACTCTTATGTTCATCACAGCACTATTCACAGTAACAAAGACATTGAATCAAACTAGGTGTCCATGAATGGTGGGCTGGATCTTTTTTTTTTTAATGTGGCATATTTAGACCGTGGAATACTATGCAGCCGTAGAAATGAAATCACATCAATTGCAGCAACATGAATGCAGCTGGAGGTCATAATCTTAAGCAAATTAATACAGAAACAGAAAATCCAATACAGCATATTATCACTTATAAGTGGGAGATGAAGTTTGGGTACTCATGCACAAAAAGATGGCAGCAATACACACTGCAGACTACTAGAGTGGGAAGAGAGGAAGGAGGCAAGTGTTGAAAAACAATCTATTGGGTACTATGCTCAGTACCTGGGTGATGGGATCTATTGTACCACCAACCTCAGCATCATGTAATATTCCCAGGTAACAAACCTAAACATCTACCCTCTGAATCTAAAATGAAAGTTTGAAATTATTTTTAAAAAACTTAGCTTGTTATAATGTCCTGAAACGATTTTATCCCACTTTTATAATTATGCCTATATTATCAAAAATTCACAGAGATATGTATTCAAGTATATTTTAGATTGCTCAGTAAATTATATTTCCAAATGATCTGTCCCTACAAAATGTAGGAATATTTTTGATCAAAAATTACATCCAATAGGAAGTAGAAATTAATTTTTATTTAATTTGATTTAGCAGCATAAAGCATCTTGACAATTTAGATTGTTTCTTCTACTGGAATGTTAAAGAAAATATAGGAATGCCTACCATAAAGTCTACTTTGCATATATCAAATATAATTTTTAAAAATCTCTTAATGCTTATAACATTCTTCTATAGAGGGAAAGAGAGATTGTTTTTCTTTTCCTAACATATGAAGCAGAGTTAAATAGGCTTTATACGTTCTGTCTAGACATTGAAAAAAGAAAGTGGCAGAACTCCTAGAGCGAAGATTTGCATTCACCTTAAGTCTTACTGAGAAGGGCAAACAAATATTGTACAACAACTACATTTAATACTTCAGTTAAATTTCCAGATATAGGTCAAATTTTATCAATTTTATTTTAGCAGAATATGAACCAGGCTAAATTATCTTTGTTACACATCTGTTTACAGTCTAATATATGACAAACAATTTTTTAAGCTTTGTTTTAAATGTAATTATTCAAGAAATAAATGGTGCTATCATTTTCCAAAAACATACTCCATGTTCCAAGTGAGATGTATTCCATACCTACATCTCTATTGATTTAAATGAGTAAATGAAGGGAAAAAATAGTTAGGTATGGTTAGTTTTAATATATTCCTCATTTAACTTGAATGTAATAATATAAATTTCATAAGCATAGAGTCTGGTTACATAGCAAAGTAATTAACAGCAGGGACTTATTAGCTCTGATCCTTCATTCAAATTACTTAAATTATCTGTACTTAAGTATTCTCATGTATAAAATTGGAATCAAATCAGAATAAGAATAACATTGCAGGATTGCCATGAAGATTAAATGAGCATCGGCATCAAAGGTTTGTTAACCCAGGGCCTCTCAGATACTAACTACGGTATCAACCTTAGTTTTAATAATTTATTTTTTAGAAACTAATTTTACATATTTAAAATTAAAGAAACAAATTATTAAATAATAATTTTTCACAGTGTGGCTATTAAGGCTAACATTTTTATTGTGACTAAATTTGTATTACACTTCTGAACAAACATATATTACTATAAGACATTGGGTGTGATGCATGATATTATGTTAACTTGACATGTCCGTAGGATGTAGACATCTGATTAAACGTTACTTCTGGATGTGTCTATGAAGGTGTTTCTGAAAGCGGTAAGCATTTTAATTGGTTAACTGAGTCAAGCAGATGGATCTCCCCATTGCATGGGCATCATCCAATCCTTTGAGAGTCTGAATAAAACAAAAAGGCAAAAGTTAAAGAAGGTTGGATCCTTCCTTCCTCTGCCACAATGCTTGAGCTGGAATGACAGTCTTCTGTCCTGGAACTACTGGTTCTCAAGCCTTCACACTTTAGACTAAGACCTAAACCATCAGTCCTTAAACTCTAAGGCCTTTTAACTAGACAGGCTTCTCTGAGTCTCTGGCATGCAGAGGACATAGCATGAGAATTTTCATCCTCCATAATTATGTGAAACAATGTCTTATAACAAATCTAATTTACCTATCTAGCTAGCCAGCTATGCTACAGATTCAATTTTTCTGGAAAACCCTGAAAAATACTGGGAGTATTCTAGAGGAGAAAAAAAATCTAAACATGCATTTCTGTATTGGATCTAGAGTTTCTGGAATTGGCTTCCCAATCTGATATAATTTAGATATTCCATTGACCCTATTTCCAGTAGTACAGAGAGCACTGATAGTCCACAGCATGAATTGGTAAGACATACAAAATATTTGTATTGGATACTCTTGATTGACCACTTATAAGAAACAAGAAGTTTGATAACTATGTTTATAATACTTTTGAACATTTATAGAACAGTGAGAAATATGATAAAGTCGGTTAGTTGCTCAAATGTCACTGGTTTAATGTGGTTAAATATATTTATGTATATATTTATATATTATATATGTTTATAGGTATATATATGTACTATATATGTATATGTTTATAAGCATATATTTATATATGCATATAGGTATATTTTATATATAATATATATCCATATGTATATATATAAAATGATATATATTAAATATATATATCAGGCATTTGAATATATATTTATATTTAATATATCACATATATGATATACTAATATATATCACATATATCAAATCCTTGAAATATACATAAACATATTATGTATATTAAGCATATCTATATTTATATATGCCACCTCAAGTGCTGCATAAATGACTTGAAAGTTTCTATGTGTGTCTTGAAAGAAACTTTTATCTTCTATAGCCACAGAGCTGTTGTTGCTGAAAATCAAACTCAGAATCTCATCCTACAATTGTCTGAATTACAATTCAAGTTGAACTCCCGACCAGCTTCTCAGGGTGTCTAGTGTAAAAGCAGGGAAAAAAGTTTGATTGGGGAAAAAATGGCATCTTGTAAGTTGGAATGGGGACACGTGGAATGAGTGATTATACTGGGAAAATTGAGCTTCTAAATTCTGATGACAGTTTTGTCAGTGCAACAGTTCTTTCCAACCACAGCATCAGCGGCCTCCCTACTCCAAGCAGAAGCGGTATCTCCATGCTTAATGAAAGCCACCTCTCCTCTGCAAGTGGCAACATCATCCACACCCCCAGTGGTATCAGCCTTTCCACCCCTGGATGAGTGGATTAACTCTGCATTACTTGAAAAAAAAAAAAAAAAAAGTAATTACCTCCCCTGAGACAATTGCCACACCAGACAATGCTGATTCTCTTCATGATTCATCTATTTTACCCTTATTTACTCATAGGCCTGTAACTGGACTCAGGTACCACCAGGCCACTGATGACGAGGTACAAAGTGTGACCAATGAGGAGGTGTGCTGCACTTCCAGAAACTACTTGACATTTCTAATTAATACAGACATAAATCAGGGAATATGTGTGGAAATAAATATGGAGGTTATGGGATAATGGTGGAAGTGACATAAAATTGGATTAAGCCAAATTTATTAACATAGGCTCACTTAACAGAGCTTCTGCATTTAATGTTGCAGTTCAGGGAGTTAAAAATTACTCTAGCAGTTTTTTTTTTTTTTTTTTTTTTTTTTTTTTTTATGAGTGGCTGAGACAGGGACCAAAATATTGCCCATTTTGAGTGAACTGGAAACGCCTGACCTCCTTTGGTATAATGTAGAAAAGGGGATTAAAAGGCTTAGAGAAAATTGAATGTTAGAGTGGATTTTTCATTTAGTACTTACTCACCCACACCGGGATAGCCCAGAAGTTATACCTTTCACCACTACTTTGAGAAATAAATTTTTGGGGAAACTCCACTATCTGTGAAGAGCTCTGTGATTGCTTTTCTTTGCGGGATAGATCTTACAATGGGAACTACAGCCATTCAATTAGAAAAACTAAATGCAATGGGAGTATATGTATTCCAGAGGCACAAGGGTGAAGTGTTGTCAATCAACCACCAAAGGAAGGGTTGTCATGGTTACCCTAATGGACAGCAAAGTAAAAGCAGCAATCAGAATAGTCTGACTGATGTACACCTATGTCATTGGCTAGTCAATCACGATATTTGAAAAGTGAAATAGAAAGGAAGCCTACTATCTTCTCACCTGATTTATATAAGAAGGAAAGTTGTAGGTTAATTGAACAAAAGTCTAACTTGAATCATTAAAGTGTAGAATCACAGCCCCTCAATCAGTTTCCAGAACTGGGCCAGTTTACAGACCCAGAATCCCTTATAGAATTAAAAGGTTATATCTTCTCCAGGAAGGACCCTGATACACTATAATTTATGTTGTTAATATTTCTCTAAACCTTCCCTATCGGGACTCAATATTTCAGCAGCAGAGATCAACATTGAGTTCTCAATATACCTCCATTTCCCAGAGTGATCAGCCAATGGTACCTAGTAACATGTCGATTACATTAGGCCACCTCAGTCATGGAAAGGGAAATATTTTGTTCATATTGGAGTAGGCATTTACTACAGTTTATAATTTGCCTTTCCTGCGTGCAATGCTTTTGTCTAAACTACCATCTGTGGGCTTATAGAATGTTTGACCCACCATTATAACATTCCACACAGCATTGCCTCTTATAAAGAAACTCACTTCCTGAGGACTCTGTTCTGTTCCATTGGTGTATATCTCTGTTTTGGTACCAGTACCATGCTGTTTTGGTTACTGTAGCCTTGTAGTATAGTTTGAAGTCAGGTAGCATGATTGGGAGTTATACCTGATGTAAATGATGAGTTGATGGGTGCTGACGAGTTGATGGGTGCAGCACACCAACATGGCACAAGTATACATATGTAACAAACCTGCACGTTATGCACATGTACCCTAGAACTTAAAGTATAATAAAAATAATAAAAAAAAGAAGAGAAAAAAAAAAACTCACTTCATAGAAAACGAACAGTGACAATAGGCCCATGTTATTCACCATCCTGAAGCAGCTAGCTTGATAAAATAGATAAGTGTCCTTTTGAAGACACAGTTACAGTACCAGCTGGGTATGAAGACTTTGCAGGGGTGGGGCAAGGTTTTCCAGAAGGCTTTATATGTTCTCCATCAGTTCTATAGCATCTGTTCAGAAAAGATTATATACTATACAAACTATTCAAGTCATACAAAACCATTTTTCATTGTCTTTTCAACTGAGAAGAATACTATTCCGCACGCTTCTTCTCCTGAGGTGGTTCATACTGAGCAAGCTTTGCTTTCAGTTTTTTATTTACTTCTACAGTAGCTTCAGATTTCTCTTTCATTTCGGTCAGTTCTAGGCGAAGCAGCTCTATTTCTGGATTCTCTGGGGTAGCAGCTCCTAAGCGATGCTTTAAAAAATCCAAAGCACTGTTAGGTTTCTCTGGTTCTTTATATAAGGCTACCAACACCTTGGTCAGTGTGTCCAGCACCCTCAACTTCTCCAAGTACCTCTGGAACTGCTCACACTTCGAGTCGGTGGCTTTGTAATAGGCCATAGTGACAGCGGCAGCGGCGTAGCTGGCGCCGGACACCGAGAATTGAGGGTTTTAATTGTCATGAGTATTTTCTTAGGTTTTTAAGAATGCATTTGTGTGTGTGTATGTTCATGTGCATATACACAGCAAATATATGTGTTTTCATCCCTCTCTTTTGTCTTATCATGTAACATAAGATGAATATACTTTATGTAAAAGTTTCTAAGTGTTGTTCATTTTACATCATAACATTTAAGCTAAGGAATATCAGGAAAAGTAAACATCACTCAAATATTTTACCTCTTCTTCTGGGGAAGAAGTTAGTGCATTTTTCAATATATTCAGAATAATTGCACTATGTTAGGCAGAATTATGATATTGTGATTGTCTTTATTTGAAGATTAAATATGGTTTGAGATGGATATGGGTATCAAGTTGACAAAGGGTAGACTTCTAATAGTTAATTTTATGTGTCAACTTGACATGGCCATGAATGTTCAGATACGTGGTTAAAAACTTTTTTCGTGTTTAATAGTGTTTCTGTAAAGTGATTAGCATTTGAATTGATGAACTAAATGAAATACACGGCCCTTCCAAATATGTGTGGGCATCATCCAATCCATTGAGCACCTGAATAGAACAAAAAAAAAATGGAGGAAGCTTGGATTATCCTTCCCTCTGCCAGACTGCTTGAGCTACGACATCAATCTGCCACCTTCAGCGCTACTGGTTCCTAAGCCTTCAGATTAGCCTGGAATCTACATCATTGACCCTCCAGCTCTCAGGCCTTTGAGCTATGCCACTGGCTTTCCTGTGTCTACAGCTTGCAAACAGCATATCACAAGATTTCTCAGCCTCTATAATTGTGTGAGATAGTACCTTATAACAAATCCCTCTCTATTAGTTCTGTTTCTCTGAAGAACACTGATGAATACTCTGTGCTTTGAGATTTCAAGGTGTTTCTTTCAACATATTTGCTAGGAGAAAAGGAATTTTAACTGATTATGAGCCTTTTATGGTGGCATTTAATATCCTTCTTTACTGTTCCTATTTTGAATAAGATCATTGCTTTAACGAAACTGTTTCTAACTCCTGAAATAACTATAGGATGTATGTACACTCAAATTTTTTAGGGTAAAGAAAAAATTGCCCACTATAGCATATTGCTTTTCATGACATGAAATCATTCTCTTTCTCTCTCTGCTCCTTCCAAAGCATCTTTCAATGTTTGAGTGTTTTCCTTTTATAGGAAAAGAAAGAGGCTTCTTATGAGAAATTATGACACCTACCATACTCCTATTATGTAATCATGCCATCAGAATCTAGCTTTCTGTTTTTTAATCTGAATAATGGTACAAAAAAAGTTACACTGCTATTACAGTCATATTAATTATCCCCCTTTTAAAATAAAATGCACACATATTTTTCAAAATATCTTGCACCCCATAGTTCAGACTTTAATGTTCCACTTTTCAAAGTTTTTCAGCTCACCCATCTTCTAGACATCTATATACAAATTCACCTTAGTGTGACTTTTTCATGTTTTTTCACAGAAGTGTAGTTCCATTTTGTTTCAGTTCTATTGTTTTGTCTTCCACATTCTTTGCTCACCTTTATCCTATATTGGTTTACCACTCTTGATTGTACTTATACATTTTATTGTCTATGTTTTCAACTAAACTGTGCTCCTTAAGCTCAAAGGAGAATACTTGTTTATCAATTTCTCTAGTTCTTCATAACACACATTTTGATAATTTCATTAAAGATAAATTGTCAAGTTTGAAAGTGAAACTTATAAAAGGACACGTATTTTCCCATATAGATATGTCAACCATTACAGTAATACTCAGAGTTCCAAAATATGAACAAAAGCACAATTTGCAATGTCATTTTCTAATCACTTGAGCCCAGAGGGGAAGAATGGAAGGGTTCTCAGGTAAAGAGTAACATTGAAAGTTTCATTTTATTGCCTCATGTATTTGCCAAAATGTCAGGTTTTCTAAAAGGTAAGTTAAAATGGTATATGTGATAAAAGTACTTTCTAGCTACAAAATTTAATGAACAAATATTTAGGATGTCCCCTAATAAAAATCTGGCACTTCACAGGCAGCCCTATCAAACATAGTAGCTACACAGTGTGAAAGAAATGTCCACACAACAAAACTTCCTGACTTGGTTGTAAATCATTGATAAAAAAGAGTGATGTCAGAGCTTGACCTTATGTTACCAATAGTTTAACCAAATAAAAATGGAAAAATCATTATTGTTGTAGTTGTCTAGTAACAGTCTCACAAAGGAAAACTGCTTAATCTCCATTGAATTACTTGGAAAATCTCCACACATTGGGCAAATTTCAACAAAATTTGGGATACAAAGTTAGTTTATTTCAGAAGTCATTTTCCATTGTAGGATGAAGATATGCACTTACAATGTGTTTACAATATATTCATCACAGTTAAACTTTTATTTTTTTAATGTGGAGAATTGAGAAAGGTTTTATATATATATATTTATATAGAGAGAATATATATATAATATTTATTTATTCAAAGCTCAAGGGAGAGTCAGAATAATTCTGACACATAGTTCAAACTTGAAGTCATATGCTGAAGTTTAATATATATTCATATATAAAATATATAGCGAGATGTATATTCATATCTATCTGTATATGTATATTCCAGCCTCCAGCTGGAGCTATGTATAGAGAGAGCTTGGGTGCTTCCAGCTGTATATATAGCTCAAGATATTGGAGACTGGAAGTCCAAGAGTATAATGCTGGCATCTGGTGAGAGGTCATCTTGTCAAAGATGGAAGGCAGAAGTGAGCATGTGAGATAATGAAAAAAAATGGGGCAAACTTATCTTTTTATTAGGAATCCATTCCCATGATAACAGCATTAATCCATTCATGAGAGCAGAACCCTCATAACCTAATCACTTATCAAAGGCTCAACCTCTTAATACCATTACAATGAGGATGAAATTTCCAACACATAAAATTTGAGGGCCACATTGAAACCATAGCATTCCACCCCTGTCATCCAAAATTTTCATTCTTCTCACATTACAAAATAAATGTATTTCATATCAATAATTCCAAAAGTTTGACTCATTCTACTGTTAATTCAAAAGTCAAAAGTTAAAAGTCTTATCTAAATTAGAAATGGGTGATACTCAAAACATGATTCATCCCAAGCCAAAATCTTCCACCTGTGAACCTGTGAAATCAAAACTAGTTATTCATTTTCAAAATACAATGTTGGAATAGGCATAAAATAGACATTCCTTATATAAAGGGGGGAATGTATAAGAAAAATGGGTAACTGGTACCACGTAATTCTAAAACCAAACAGAAGAAATAACATTAAGTCTTAAAGCTGGAGAATAATTTCTGTGGACTACATGTTCTGCTTTCTAGATACACTGGAGTAGAGGTTGGGCTCCCAAGACTTCAGGCAGCCCTGCCTCCTTTGCTTTGCTGGGCTCAGCCTATGCTTCATCTCTTTCAAGTTGGAGTCTCATGCCTGCAGCTTTTCCAGGATAGGGTTGCACGCTGGTGACCTTACAGTGGTCGTGGGAGTAGCCCCACTTCCACTGCTTCATTAGGTAATGTCCTAGTAGAGACTGGTGACTCCACTGCTGAAGCAGGATTCTGTCCTGAACCTCTGGCTATCCTGTACATCCTTTAAATTCTAGATGGAGGTAACTATATCCCCACAGCTCTTACATTCTGCAAGCCTGCAGACTTAATGCAATATGGATGCTATCAATGATTAAAGCCTGTATCTTCCAAAGCAGCAGCCAGAGTGGCCCCAGTGCTCTCTTGAGCTGCAGGTAGAGAAGTTGAAGAGTACTCAGTGGCATGCAAGGATCAGAGACCTGAGGAAGATCCGGGTAGTGAGTTCAGGGAAGGTGCCCCAGGCCTTCAATGTTCTGGCAATCCTCCCAAACCATTCATCTCTCCTAGAGCTCTTGGTCTGTGCTGGGAAGGACAATTTTGAAGATATTTGAAATGCTTCTGGGATCTTTCTCCCATTGTCTTGATAAATACTACATGGCTCCTTTCTACTTATAATCTCTTTAGCAAATGGTTGCTTGGCTGCGCACTTACTATTCACTCCTGAATAAGTTTACTCATTATTTGAATTGGCAAGCTGCAAAATTTCCAAGTATTTTCATTTGGTTTCCCTTTTAATTATAAATTTGATTTTTAATTCATTTTTTTAGATCTCACTGTATATGATTAAAAGTAGCCATGAAGCAGCCTAAATTGTTGCTGTTTAGATATTTCTCCTGCCAGATACCCTAGTTCATCAATCTTAAGGTCTGCCTTTCAGAAAGTTCTCAGGCATGGACACAATTCAGCAAGGTCATTTCTACTGAATAACAAAGAGGACCTTTATTCTAATTTCCAATACCTTGTTCCTCATTTACGTTTGAGACATGATAAGAATTGCGTTTACCATCTATATTTCTACTTACATTCTGGTCACAACCACTCAAGTAATTCCGAAGTAGATTTCGGCTTTCACTAGTTCTGAGGTTCTCTTGTGAGCCCTCCCCAGAATCATCCTTAATACTCTGTTCATTGCAATACAAGCTTTTCCTAGCCTGCTCCTCAAAATTCTTTCAACCTCTACCCATTACCCAGCTTCAAAGCCACTTCCACTTTTTCAGGTATTTGATGTAGCAACAGCCCCACTTCTTGGTACCAATTCTCTGTCTTAGTCCATTTTCTGCTTCTATATTAGAATCTCACATACCAGTGATCTGTAAAAAACAGAAGTTTATTTGGCCCATGGTTTTGGAGACCAGAAATTCCAAAGGCATGGGCTGCAATCCAGTGAGGGTTATCCCATGGAGGAAGATAGAATGCAGAACTGAATGTGCAAGACAGAAATAAATTTATCCTTTCACTAGGAACCCACTCCTGTGATAACTAACCCACTTCTAAGATAGCAGCATTAGTCCATTTATAAGAGCAGATCCCTCATAACTTACTTACCTCTTAAAGGCCCAACTTCTTAATAATGGGGGATTATAATGTTATAATGGGGATTAAGTTTGCAACACACGACATTTGGGGTATGCATTCAAACCATAGCATGCATTTAGATCAATGATAGATAGATGATAGATAGATAGATAGATAGATAGATAGATAGATAGATAGATAGATAGATGTTTCCCATTAGAATGCCTTTTTATTTGTGCTTTTCCAGATCATTTTAGTTTTACACTAAAGAAATGGTACACAAAGGTAAAGCATAATTGTTAAACACTGCCAACTCTATGCTTATTTTAAGGTTTTATAATTCAAATTATATTATTAACAATTCTTAGAAATGTTGCTATCGATAAGTTTACCATTTTCTATCTTGGCAGTTAACAAAACTTAGCCACAGCAGATGATTTTTACATAATCCTTATTATAAAATTTTCATAGAATATATACTGAAAATAATCATCCAGCAATTTATGAAATACTAAACTTCATAACGTCTTAAATTATACTAAGTCCTCCAGGCAATGGAACATTTTCATAAACTCTTCAGAGCCCAGGAAAGCAGGACCAGAGATCTCGAGACTAATGTTGAAATAAGAAGGTGAAGATATCAATTAGGTTAAGAAGAAGAGGATACAAAGGAGACACAGTGGGATATAGGAGAAATAAGACAATAAAAAGAAGTGATGCTTTATAAAGGTAGAGGCAATCAATGCTCTTGTGATGATAACTGTGGCCAACTTTTTGTTTCAATTTATTTTGGGGGAATGTGGTTTGCTCTGCCATAAGCAGAAGTGACCTTTGGAAATTATTTCTAAAGAGGTTTATTTGTTTTGGCTCTCCTCAAAGTATCTCAGAAAATAATTTGTTTGTAAGTAGTTTCAGACCAGGTGATCCAAAAAGACACGCTGAATAAATGGGGATTTGAGGTTTAGGAGGCAGAAAGTTTACAAAGAGTAGGATAAATAGCGTGTTAAAAATCTGAGACTCTCAATTCTTCTGAAGACACACTGAGAAACAATGTTGAACACACCTCATAATCATACTACCAAAGCTGTTTATCCACCAACTCCCCTCTCTTATTTAGGGTCATTAAGTCCATGGCACTTCTGTAGTCTGAAAACACACTTCCTTTAGCTCATTTCTACCCATTTATTATTCCATAGATGTAAAAATTAACCACTAAATATTCTCACCAATTTTCTTATAGATGAAAATCAGTATGAGTTAGTAACTGTTTGACATTATCTTTTATAATAAATAAAAATGGTTTGTTAAATAAATTTTATTTTTTTCTAAGAATGTTTTGATTTTTCACTGGACTATTAACTTTACACTTATGTACAATTGCAAATTGTGAACACCTTTTATTAGAGGTCAATGACTACTGCTCAAAACTCTTTACCGAATGCTTTATCATTTTAAACATTATTTCTAGCTCTCTTCCGAACAAATATGGTCATACTTGGTGACCTGTAATTTGAACTTGTAACCTAATGTCAGAATCTATTGTTTATAATAAAAGAACTGGCTTTATGTTATTTTGTTTCTCAGAATGCAGAATGTATCTGGCTATATTGTCCAGCAGCAACTATAGGCAATCATTAGGGTTGCCTTTCAGCTACAATTTTTAATGGTAATATAAGAGCAATGGGTGGTGGTGTGTCCTTAAAGTTTTTCTTTTTTAACTTTCCTTTTCAAATCTAGCTTTTTTTTTAATCACACATATATCACTTCTCTAGTTCTTGCATAAGACTGGTTACACAACCCTGATTTAAATTTTCAAATATTTGTTAAATGAATTAATGGCATTTTATCCTCATGCGCTTCAAATCTCAAAGTTGCTTTTCTGTTGCTGAATAGCAAAAGTTTGTTTAACCTTTTTTATCTTTAATATTATATTGGACTTCATTTTCAGGTGTATGAATTGACATTAGCATGAAAATGCAAGAAGAAATTATTTAATAATGTATGATGTTACAGATGATGTTAGATTCTTTCTCAGTAAATTTTTAAATAAAATACTACTTTGATAAAGTACCAGAAGACATTCATTTTTAATATGAGAATTGAGTATATATTAATAATTGCTTCAGCACATTTTTGCTCCATTCATATTCCTGGGAATGACCTCACACAATTGTATTGTCTTTCAAGTGTAAGATTCATTTTAAAGAGGCCTAATTTTATGACACTGGGCAGCTTATTCACTCTGCACATTAGATGTGAGACAAGGACAGCTAGAAACTTTCACAGGTGAATGCCTTATTTACTAATGTGATACAAAAGTACATTTTGCTCTTCTTTTGTATTTCCATTTAAATGCATATATGAAAAACAACATGTTAAACTAACCTCAATAGGAAGACTGAATGCAGCCATTATCTAAGTGGTACAAAGGCTATACCATCTGCTACAATTATTCCCAAATTTCAGTTGATTTGCATTTCCAGTTGTTTTTGCTGGAAAGGGCCATCTGTTCACTTTAATTATATACTTTTCAAATTTTTTATGTTATATATTTCTGGCCTCAATAAACTACAACATAATGTAAAGAAGTTATTTCTGCAATTTTTTTGAATCAATTAAACAACATAAAAGTCTAGATAATGTGATAAACTGTAAAATGCCATTACGCGTTTGTTCCCCACAAGCCATTATATTAAAATGACTTGAAGTATTAAATTTAGCCAAAATAATTTTTAATTTATTCTATTCTATCTTAAATTATTCTGAGATATATTTTTCTGTCAATACATGAAAGCATTCATATTTCTTGCATAAAAATCAGAAAAATACTACAGATTAAAAAATGAAGAAATGTATTTGGCTAGAGCTGGGTTTTGTTTGTTTCATTATTTGCTCGTTTTGTTGAAGTTTTACTTTTTATCTAGTTCTATTTTAAATTGTCATTTAAAAATACCCTGCGGATAGCATTCTAACACAATAGTTGAGATAATGTTGAATTTCTATCATTTTAAAAGTCAACATTGTCATATATAATGATGCATTGATATGGTTTGGTTGTATGTCCCCACCCAAATCTCATCTCAAATTGTAATCTGCATGTGTTGAGGGAGACACCTCGTGGGAGGTGATTGGATCATGTGGGCAGCTTCCCTCATGCTGTTCTCATGATAGTGAGTGAGTTTTCATGAGATTCAATGGTTTTATAAATGGCAATTTTCCCTGCACTCTCTCGCTCTCCTGCCACTTTGGGAAGAAGGTACTTGCTTCTCCTTCACCTTCTGCCATTATTGTAAGTTCCCTGAGGCCCCTCCAGTCATGTGGAACTGTGAATCAATTAAGCCCCTTTCTTTTATAAATTATCTAGTCTCTAGTATTTCTCTGGTACTTGGAGTAGGGCACTGCTATAAAGATAACCTGAAAATATGGAAGTAACTTTGAAACTGGGTAACAGGTAGAGGTTGGCACAGTTTGGAGGGCTCAGAAGAAGAAAGGGAGATGTGGGAAAGTTTGGAACTTGCTAGAGACTTGTTGAATGGTTTTGACCCAAATGCTGATAGTGATATGGACAATGAAGTCCAGGCTAATGTGGTCTCAGATGGAGATAAGAAACTTGTTGGGAACTGGAGCAAAAGTCAGTTTTGCTGTCCTTCAGCAGAGAGACTGAAGGCATTTTGGCCCTGGCCTAGAGATCTGTGGAACTTTGAACTTGAGAGAGATAATTTAGGGTATCTTCCAGAATAAATTTCTAAGCAGCAGAACTTTCAAGAGGTGACTTGGATGATTCTGAAAATGTTTAGTTATATATGCTCATGAAGAGATGGTTTGAAATTGGAACTTATGTTTAAAGAGTAAGCAGAGTGTGAAAGTTTGGAAAATTTGCAGCCTGATCATGTGGTAGAAAAGAAAAACCCATTTTCTGGGGAGGAATTCATTCCAGCTGCAGATATTTGTATAAGTAACAAGGAGCCAAATGTTAATAGCCAAGACAATGGGAAAAATGTCTCGAGGGCATGTCAGAGACCTTCATGGCAGCCCCTCCCATTACAGGCCCAAAGGCTTAGGAGGGAAAAATAGTTTTCTGAGGCTGACCCAGGGCCCAGCTGCTCTGTGCAGCCTCAGGACTGCCCTGCATCCGAGCTGCTCCAGCTTTAGCTGTGGCTAAAAGGGGCCCACATGCAGCTCAGGCCATTGCTTCAGAGGGTGCAAGCCTCAAGCATTGGCAGCTTCTATGGGGTATTGTGCCTGTGGGTGCACAGAAGCAAAGAGTTGAGCTTTGGGAACCTCTGCCTAGATTTCAGAGGATGTATGGAAATGCCTGGATGTCCAGGCAGAAGTCTGCTTCAGGGAGAGAGCCATCAGGGAGAAACTCTGCTAGGGCAGTGCAGAAACAAAATGTGGGGTTGGAGTCCCCACACAGAATTCCCACTGGGGCACTGCCTAGTGGAGCTGTGAGAAGAGGGCCACTGTCCTCCAGACCCCAGAAATGTAGATCCACTGACAGCTTGCACTGTGCCCCTGGAAAAACCACAGGTACTCAATGCCAGCCTATGAAACCAGCTGCAGGGGCTGAACCCTGCAGAGCCACAGAAGCAGAGCTGCCCAAGGCCTTTGGAACCTTGGGAGCCCACCCCTTGCATCAGCTTGCCCTGGATATAAGACATGGAGTCAAAGTAGATTATGGAGCTTTAAAATTTAAGGACAGCCTGGGCAGGTTTTGGACTTTCATGGGGCCTGTAGCCCCTTTGCTTTGTTTTGGCCAATTTCTCCCATTTGAACTGCTAACATTTACCCAGTGACTGGACCCTCATTGTATCTTGGAAGTAACTAACTTGCTTTTGATTTTACAGGTGTTTAGGTTGAAGAGACTTTCCTTGTCTAAGATGAGACTTTGGACTTGGACTTTTGAGTTAATGCTGGAGTGAGTTAAGACTTTGGGGGACTATTGGAAAGGCATAATTGGTTTTGATATATAAAAAGAACATGAGATTAGGGAGGGGCCACAGGCATAATTATACGGTTTGACTCTGTGTCCCCACCCAAATCTCATCTCAAATTGTAATCCCCTTCTGTCAAGGAAGGGACCTAGTAGGAGGTTACTGGATCATGGGAGCAGTTTTCCCAGTGCCGTTCTCATGATGGTGAGTGAGTTCTCGTGAGACCTGATGGTTTTATAAATGGCAGGTTTCCCTGCACACTGTGCTCTCTCCTGCTGCCTTGGGAAGAAGGTACTTGCTTCCATTTTACCTTCTGCCATGATGATAAGTTTCCTGAGGCCTCCCCTGCAATGTAGAGCTGTGAGTCAGTTAAACCTCTTTCCTTTATAAATTACCCAGTCTCGTGTATTTCTTTATAGAAGCATGAGAATGGACTAATGCATGCATCAAAGTAGCTTTTTAAGGTATATGAAGATATAAATGTTAAGACTACAGAAAAAAAATATGCATACCTAAGGGCTAATCACTATTAGCCATCTTGTTTCAATTATTTGTAAATTCAAGGTTGGGAAAATTTAAATGCATTTATTTTCCAAGAAGCTTTTCTAGCTATCTGGCTTATTTATTACCAATAATTAGGGAAAATGTACATTTTGGGAATAATTGATAAATTAATTAAAGTCATAGCTGAAAATTTTATCGCATTCATTAAAGTGTCTCAATTAGATTGAATCATGTTCTGGTAACCTGTGAGCAGCAATTCTCACTGTCCATTTATTTTTCAGTTCAGATAAACCTATAATTCATTGATATGATAATAACATGCTTTATTTGGAGTACATAGTTTTTATTGAATTTAGAATATGGGATAATCCATTCACCATTTTATCTATAATCTTCCTGAAAAACATCACCATCAGTAATTAAAACTAGTGTTTATAACATAGAATCAAGATTGCCAGCATCATTCATCATGATTACGATCCACAGACGTTTTAAATTAATAGGCCTGATACTTTATCTTTATACAATTCACACTATTTGTACTACCAATTGTTTTTATAGCTTTTATTTTTGCCTAAAAGCTTATTTTGGATGTATTCCCATTTCAGAATAAAACAAAACTTAAAATTATGCACTTTTAAAAATAGGTGCACTGTATCTTACCATATGCATTTGCCAAAATTGATTATCTTCCCATTATGAGATAGTTAGCCTTTTTCCTGCCTTTCAATAACTATAAGCAACAATGATCAACTATTATTGCATTCTTATATGATACATATATGTCTGAGTGCATCCTTAGGACACATTGCACACATGAATTAAAATACATAATTTAAATTTATTTTCTATTCAACAAATAATATTGTATATATTTATGGTGTCTGATGTGATATTTTGACAGACATACATTGTGAAATATTAAATCAAGCTAATTAATGTGACTATAAACTGTCATATTCATTGTGTTTTATACTGGGAACATTTAAAATCTAGCCTTTTAGCGATTTTCAAGTACACAATATATTATTATTAACTATAGTCACCAGGCTGTACTATAAAACTTCAGAAGTTATTCCTCCTCTCTTGCTGAAACTTTGTACCCTTTTGCCATCATCTCCCAACCCCATCCCCAGTCCCTGGTAACCACTATGCTGCTTCTGTGAGTTCAATACTTTTGAATTCCACATATCAGTGAGATCATACTGTATCTGTCTTTCTGTGCCTGGCTTATTGTACTTGACATTATGTCCTCCACATGTATTCATATTGTTGTAAATGAAAGATTTTTTTTTCATTTTTAAGGTTGAATAGTATTTCATTGTGCGTTTGTATATGTATGCTTATATATATATGTGTGTGTGTGTATATATATATGTATACACACAGACACACAGGTATATATCACATTTTCCTTATCAATCTATCTTTGATGGACAGTTTGATTTCATATTTTGACTATTATAAATAATACTGCAATAAAAACTGGAATGCAGATATATTTTTGACATGTGACTTCATTTTCTTTGGATATATACATGGAAGTGGATTTGCTGCATTATACGTTAGTTCTATTTTAAATTTTTTGAGAAACCTTCACACTATTTTCCAACACAAATACACCATTTTACATTCCCAACAACAGTATATAGGAAATATATTTTCTGTACTTCCTTGCCAATACTCGTTAAGTTTTGTATCTCTGAATAGCCATTCGACGAAGTGTGATGTGATGTCTCATCATGGTTTTACTTTGTATTTCCCTGAGATTCCATTCAACATCTCATATACCTGCTCACCATATGCCCGTCATCTTTGGAGAAATGTATATTCACATATTTAATCCATTTTTTATCAGGTATTTTTTTCTTGCTATTAAGGGTTTTAATACCTTATTTATTTTAACTATTAACTCCTTCCCCAAAGGATAAGGTTTGGTTTGTAAACATTTTCTCTCATTTCATAGGCTGTTTCTTCATCTCACTCAGTTGAGTTTTAACCACGCTTTGCAGAAGTGTGCAACCCCATTTTTTTACATTTGCTTTTGTTGCTTATACTTTTAAGTTCATATCCAAAATATCATTGCTAAGACCAATGTGAAGATTTTTCCTACGTCTTCTTTTGCATGTCGAGCATCCCTAATCTAAAAATCTAAAACCAAAAATTCTCCAAAATCTGAAATTGGGCACTGACATGATGCCACAAGTGGAAAATTTCACACCTGACCTCATGTGACAGGTTGCAGTAAAAATTCAGATGCATAACACACAGGTAATTTAGCATCTCCGAGGGAAAAGACTTTTCCAGCCCATTTCAGCTGCAACATATCTTTTTCAAGC
This sequence comes from Papio anubis, assembly GCF_008728515.1. Taxonomy (NCBI): domain Eukaryota; kingdom Metazoa; phylum Chordata; class Mammalia; order Primates; family Cercopithecidae; genus Papio; species Papio anubis. Next base: position 62,900,846 of record NC_044996.1, read on the forward strand.
ATTCCCACCAATGATCATAAAATTGCGTATGTACAGGCCAGATGTGCTAACAGCCAGTTCCCCACTGTGCTTCAGATGGGACCAAACCTACACGTGTTACTTACTATGCTTGTTGCTTGTTACTTGCTCCGTGATGTAATGATATTGTTGAATATGTAAAAGGCCTGCAGATTTCTCTATGGGTAACAGTGATAAGGGAAAAAAAAAATATTTATGTTCATTTATAGCACAGAAAGTCAAACTGTTGAAGAATCTGGACAGTGGTGTAAGTATGAAAAGTCTTACAGAATTACATGGTATTGGAAAGACTAACATATATAAGTGATTTTGTCCTTGTGCAAACCTCATAGAATATACTCATACAAACCTACTATACACCTAGGATATACAGCATAGCTCATTTTCTCTAGGCTACAAACCTGTACAGCATATGACAGTTCTGAATGCTGGCATTTGTCTTGCTAAACATATCTAAACATAGAAATATTACACTAAAAATATGGTATAAAAGATGAAAAATGGTACACCTTCGTAGGGCACTTACCCTGAATGGAACTTGCAGAAAGTTGCTCTGGCTTAGTCAGTGAGTGAGTGGTTAAGTGAATGTGAAGGCTTAGCACCTCACTATATACTATGGTAGACATTATAGACATTGTACTCTTAGGCTACACTAAATTTATTTTAAAACCTAAAGCAATTTCACTATAACGTTATGATGGTTATGACATTACAAGGTGATAGAAAATGTTTAGCTCCATTATACATAATATTTTGGTACCACTGTTGCATATGTGGTCCATAATTGACCAATATGTTGTTATATAGTATATAACTATATCATAAAATTTAAAAAATGGAAAAGGAAAAGCAAGTTAAAGCCAAAGTAAACAGAATATAGGAAATAATAATATCAGAGAGGATATCAGTAAAATAGCAGGGAGGAAAACAAAGAAAAACAAAGACACAAATTACCAATTTAAATAATGATAAATGACAGTAATTTCTTTATCTATTCTGCAGATAAAATTTAAAAAAAGATAATAGAAGGTTTATACCTAAAATTTAGCAAATAACATTAAAGAGCCAACTTCCTTGAAAGACACAAATTGAGCTCATACAAAAAAAAATGAATAAAATGAATAGATGCATATACATTAAATAAGTGTGATAGACTAAAGATCTTCCTAAAACAAATCTTCAGCTCCAAGTGCTTTAAATGAAGAATTCTACCAAAACTTAATAATAAATAATATCAAACACATGCTCACATGTGTTTGTCACAGCACTATTCACAATATCAAAGACATGGACTCAACCTAAATGCCCATCAGTGATCGAATGGATAAAGAAAATGTGGCACATATATACCAATGAATACTATGCAACCATTAGCAAGAGCAAGATCATTTCTTTTGCAATAACATGGATAGAGCAGGAGGCCATTATTTTTAACAAACGAACATAGGAACAGAAAAATCGAATACTGCATGTTCTCACTTGTAAGTGGAATCTAATCAGTGAGTATGTATGGACACAAGAAAGGTAACTTTTCATCTCCTTTTAGATATTTTGGACATCGGGGTCTACATGAGGGTGAAGAGTGGGAGGAAGGTGAGGATCAAAAAACTACCTATTGGGTAGTATGCTTATTGCCTGGGTGATAAAATAATCTGCACAAAAAACCCCATGACACAGGTTTACCTATGTAACACTCCTGCACTTGTACCCCTGAACTTAAAATAAAAGTAAAATTTTAGGCCAGGCACGGTGGCTCATGCCTGTAATCCCAGCACTTTGGGAGGCTGAGACGGGTGGATCACGAGGTCAGGAGATCGAGATCATCCTGGCTAACACAGTGAAACCCCGTCTCTACTAAAAATACAAAAAATTAGCCAGGCGTGGAGGCGTGCATCTGCATTCCCAGCTGCTGCGGAGGCAGAGGCAAGAGAATGGCGTGAACCCGGGAGGCAGAGCTTGCAGTGAACCGAGATCGCACCACTGCACTCCAGCCTGGTGACAGAGTGAATCCATCTCAAAAAAAAAAAAAAAAGGAAAATTTAAAAAACAAATTCAAAAAAATTGAAAAGCAGGGAACACTTCCCAACTCATTCTATTAACCAGCATTACTACAACACCAAAACCAGATAGATAGATAGAGAGATAGAGATATATATATATATATAGAGAGAGAGAGAGATAATCTAACATAGAAAACTACAGACCAATATTTGTCATCAATATATGAAATGATTCTAAAATACATTTTAGAAAATTGACTGTAACACAATGTTAAATAATAATATGATGATAATAAATCATGGTCAAGAACGATTTCACAAAAAATACAAGATTTCTTTAACATTCAAAAACCTTTCAAAATTATTTACCATATAAATAAACCAAACAGAAACATCACATAATACATTGAATATATACACAGACACAAATTGAAGAATAATCCAGCATCTATTCTTGTTAAAGCATCTCAAAACCTAAAAGGAGATGAAAAGTTTCTTAATCTTAAAATAGATACATACAAAAAGATATAGCTGACATCATAATTCATAGTAAAATTTGAATGCTTCCTCCCTCTTCTAGGACCAGGAACAAGGTAAAGACCTCTTTTATTTGACCTTATCTCTTTTATTCAACGTTGCACTAGTGGAAATAACTAGTATAATATGAAAGACAAATGTATAAAATACGTCCAATTTTGAAAGGTAGAAGTAAAAGCTATCTGTATTTCCATATCAAATGTCTATACTCCAGGGGAAAGGAGTTTACCAGAGCCTTATAAAACATGGGTTAAGGGAACTTATTCAACTCCAATCTTTTTAGCCTTCCTATCTCATCTAAGTGTGGCAATAGCTAAGAAAAAACTTCTAAAGAACATATCAAGGGAAAACAACCTCTACAAGCTGGAAAATTCATCATAACATTATAAAATGCATTACTTCCTCCACACTTTACTGGTACATCAATAAATCCTTAGTATAGCAACAGGAGATTTCAGCTGGCAAAGTGGTACTGTGCAGACTATATTTAATAAGTAGTTTTTAGGTAAATGTAAAGACAATAGGAATTTTAAAAACTCACTAGAGAAAAGTGGAGGGTCTGGCATCTACCGGTACAGCAAATATTACACCCAACTCAACTCTTAAATAAATTAACAAAAAAAACCACAAAAATTTCTCAGTTTCTATTGACTGACATATTATGATCAACTGTCTTTTTTTAAAAATAGATACTATAGTTTGTTTCACTTTTTACTTATTTTTGAATTTTGTAGTTTTAGGTTGTTTCTAATTTTTATTTTAAAATTAACACAGAAACAAATTCTAAAAATAAAGCGTGTATCTCTAGTTCCGTTTATTTCTAAAGGGTAATTCTTAGAAGTAGAATTATTGTGCTAATTACTATTGCTAACTGGTTAATAATAGGTAAAATCATTCTTTTTTAATCGAGTCTCACTCTGCTGTCCAGACTGGAGTTCAATGGCGCGATCTCGGTTCACTGCATCTCCTTATCTTAAGATGAATTCTTAAAAGGAGAGAATTTTTTCCCACTCTAATCACAGAGATGTAGAAGACAAAATCAGAATGATTCAAATCATGAAAAGTTTTTGGCATCCATTGTTACCTTGAAAATAAAGGGAGTCATTTGTCAGAAAGAAAAGAATAGAAAAGAAGCGGAGGGGAGGAGAGGGGAGGAGGGGGGAGGGGAGGGAAGGGGAGAGGAGAGGAGGAGGGGAGGGGAGGGGAGGAGAGGAGAGGAGAGGAGAGGAGAGGAGAGGAGAGGAGAGGAGAGGAGAGGAGAGGAGCTTTACTCCTACAGACACAAGAAGCAAATTTCTATTACAAATTTGAATGAAGCTGGAAGTGTTTCTTTTCTTTTTTTTTTTCTCCCTGAGTCTCAAGAAAAGAGCTGCAGCCTTGTGAGATTCCAAGCAAAAAACACACTTGAGTCACACTATATCGAAATATACATACCTGTATGTTTGCATTTATTTATGCAAACTTGCACAATTTATATTATTTCTATATATGTATATACATAGAAATAATATAAATTGTGCATGTCATATATATATAAACTCATGAGTAACCAATAGTAGGTAACTCCAATTCCACTCAGCAGAACCAGTTCTATAATTCATTTCTTTATGTGTTGATAGAGAAGCCCCTTGTACAACAATGTAAAACCTGACTTCAATTAACCAAACATATTTACTTATTTATTTAGTCTAATAATTTACAAAAAGAAAGTTATTTTCAGAATTGCTAACACAAGTTTTAGAAAATAAATCTGGTAATTAGAGTTTAATACTTTCTTTTAAAACTTTTTTTTGCTACATAGTATGTGTATGTATTTATGGGGTACATGCAATGTTTTGATACAGGAATGCAATGTGAAATAATCACATCGTGGAGAATGGAGTATCCATCTCCTCAAGCATTTATCGTTAGAGTTAAAAACAATCAAATTGCACTCATTGTTATTTTACAATTAAGTTATTATTGACTATGATCACCCTATTGTGCTATCAAATAATAGGGCTTATTCATTCTTTGTAACTTGTATTTTGTACCCGTTAACCATCCACACCTCCCCCAACAACCCCCCACAAACCTTCCCAGCCTCTTGTAACCATACTTCTACTCTCTAGCTCCAGGAATTCAAATGTTTTCATTTTTAGATTCTCAAATAAGTGAGAACACATGATGTCTTTCTGTGTCTGGCTTATTTTACATAGCACAGTGATCTCCCGTTCCATCCATGTGGTTGCAAATGACTGGATCTCATTCTTTTTATGGCTGAAGAGTACTCCATATTGCCTAAGTACCACATTTTCTTTATCCATTCTTCTGTTGATGGACAATTAGGTGGCTTCCAAAACTTAGCTAATGTAAACAATGCTGCAACAAACACAGAAATACAGATCTCTCTTTGATATGCTGATTTTCTTTCTTTTGTGTATATACCCAGCAGAGGAGTTGCTGAATTTTTAGTTTTTTGAGGAACCTCCAAACTGTTCTCCATAGTGGTTGTACTAGACTACACTCCAACCAACAGTGTGGGAGGGTTTCTTCTCCACATCCTCACCAGCATTTGTTATTGTCTGTCTTTTAAATATAAGCCATTTTAATTGGGGTGAGATAATATCCCATTGTAGTTTTGACTTGTATTTCTAGAATTATCAATGATGCTGAGTACCTTTTTATATGCCTGTTTTGCAAATGTTGTGTTTTCTTTTGAGAAATGCATCTTCAAATCTTTTGCCAATTTTTGATCAGGTTATTAGACTTTTTCTTATAGAGTTGTTTCAGCTTCTTATATATTTTAGTTTTTAATCTCATGACAGATGGGTAGTTTGCAAATATTTTCTTCCATTCTGTGAGTTGTCTCTTCACTTTGTTGATTGTATCCTTTGCTGTGCAGAAGTTTAAGCTGATGTGATCTCATTTGTCCATTTCTGCTTTGGTTGCCTGTGCTTGTGAGGTATGGCTCAATAAATATTTGCCCAGAAAAAATATCCAAGAAATTTTGCCCAATGTTTTCTAGTAGTAGGTTTTATAGTTTGAGGTTTTTGATTTAAGTCTTTCATCCACTCTTATTTGATTTTTGTATATATGGGGGTCTAGTTTCATTCTTCTACATATGATTATCCAATTTTCCCAAAACCGTTTATTGAGGAAACTCTCTTTTCCCCAGTGTGTGTTCTTGACAACATTTTCTAAAATGAGTTTACTGTCGGTGTGTGTATTTGTTTCTGGTTCTCTATTCTGTTCCATTAGAGTCTGTGTCTGTTTTTAATGCCAGTTTCAGGCTGTTTTGGTTAATATAGCTCTGTAGTATAATTTGAAGTCAGGTTATGTGATTCCTCTGATTTTGTTCTTTTTGCTTAGGATAGCTGTGGATATTTCGGGTCATAAGCAGTTCCATATAAATTTTAAGATTTTTGTGTGTGTGTGAAGAATGTCATTAGTATTTTCATACAGATTGCAACGTAGATTTTGGGGAGTTGTATGGACATGTTAACAGTATGGATTATTTCAATTCATGAACATGTAATATTTTTCTATTGTTTGGTGTCTTCTTTAATTATTTTCATCAATATTTAATAGTTTTTGTTAGAGAGATTTTTCACTTCTTTAATTTCTAGGTATTTAATTTTATATGTGGCTATATAGGGATTACTTTCTTACATTGTTCATTATTGTAATAAAGAAATTCTACTTATTTTTGTATGTTGATTTTGTGTCCTTGAACTTGACTACATTTGTTTATCAGTTCTAATTGTTTTCCTGTGGAGTCTTTAGGTTTTTTTTTTTTTCAAATATAATATTATATCATCTTGAAATAAGGATAATTGGATTTCTTCATTTCCAATTTGTGTGTCCTTTATACCTTTCTCTTGTCTACTTGCTCTAGCTAAAACTTCCAATATTATATTGAGTAACTGTAGTGACCGTGGACTTCCTTGTCATGTCCCACATCTTAAAGGAGGGCTTTATGTATTTCTCCATTCAGTATGACACTACCTGTGGGTCTTTCATATATGGCTTTTATTGTGTTGAGGTATGTTTCTTCTATCCTGTTTATAGAAAGTTTTTATCATGAAGGTATGTTGAATTCTGTGAAATGCCTTTTCCACATCAATTGAAATTATCATATGAATATTATCCTTTATTCTGCTGATATGATGTATCATATAGATTGATTTGCATATGCTGAACCATCGTGGCATCCCAGTGATAAATTTCACTTGGTCATGATAAATAATATTTCTAATGCATTGTTGAATTCAGTTTGCTAGCATTTTGTTGAGAATTTCTGCATTAATATTCATCAGAGGTATTGGGCTGTAGTTTCCTCTTTTTGATGTGTCTGACAAGTTTTGGTATCAGGGTAATACTGACCTTGTAGAATGAGTTTGAAAGTATTTCCTCCTCTTCTATTTTTTCAGAAGAGTTTCAGTAGGATTGGTATTGTTTAAGTGTTTGATATAATCCAGCAGTAAAGCCATCAGGTCCTGGGTATTTATTTAGGGAAAAATTTTTATTATGACTTTAATCTCATTACTTGTTACTGGTCTGTTCAGGTTTTAGGTTTTGTTTTTTTTTTCCAGTTCAATTTTGGTAGGTTGTATGTATCTAGGAATTTATGTATTGTCTTCTAGATTTTCCACTTTATTGGCATATAGCTGCTCTTGGTAGCCACTTATGATACTTTGAATTTCTGTTGTATTAGTTGTAATGTCTCTGTTTTCGTTTCTGATGTTATATAGATCTCTCTTTTTTCTTAGTTAGCCTGACTAAAGATCTGTCAGTTTTGTTTAACTTAAAAAAAACAAAAACTTTTTCTTTCATTAGTCTTTTGTATTGTTTTCTTCATTATAATTTTATTTATTTTTGCTTTGATCTTTATTATTTCTTTTCTTCTACTAATTTTAAGTATGATTTGCTCTTGCTTTTCTAGTTCTTTAAGATGTACTGTTAGATTGTTTATTTGAAGTTTTTTCTCTGTTTTGATGTAAGCACTTATAACTCTAAACTTCCCTCTGAGTACTGATTTTGCTGTATCCCATAAAAGTTGGTATGTTGTGTTTCTGTTATCATTTGTTTTAAAACATTTCAAATTTTTTTCTTAATTTCTTCATTGACCCACTGGTCAGTCAGGAGAATATTGTTTAATTTCCAGGTAATTGTATAGTTTTTAACATTCATCCTGTTATTAATTTCTAGCTTTTTTTCTATTGTGGTTAGGAAAGATATTTGATATTATTTCAATTTTTTTAACATTTTAAGACTTGTTTTTTGACCTAACGTATGGTCTATTCTTGAGAATGATCCATGTGCTGAGAAAAAGAATTTGTATTCTGAAGCTCTTCAATAAAATACCCTGTAAATATCTGTTAAATCCATTTGCTCTATAGTGCAGATTAAGTCTTTGTTAATGTTTGGTTTTTTTGGGGATTCTCTGTCTGGCAGATCTGTCCAGTCTAAAACTGGGGGGTTGAAGTCTCCAACTATTATGTTATTGGGGCCTCTCTCTCTCTCTTTAGCTCTAGTAATATTTCCTTTGATATCTGGGAGCTATAAAGTTGGGTGCATATATATTTAAAATTGTTATATTCTCTTGCTGAATTGACCCTATACTATAAATCGTATAAATTACACAGTTACCTGCTTTGCTCCTTCTTTTTTTGTCTTGAAAACTATTTTGTCTGATATAAGTATAGCGACTATTGCTTTTTTCAGTTTTCCATTGGCATAGAATGTTTCTCCCATCCCTTTACTTTCAGTCTATGTGTGCCTTTATAGGTGAAGTATTTTTCTTGTATGCAACAGATTAGTGGGTCTTCTTTGTTCATCCATTCAGCCAGTCTAGGTCTTTTGATTGGAGAATTTAGTCCACTCACGAGAGAGAGAGAGAGTTTGTTATAAGGAATTATCTCATGTTGTTACTAATTGGATAAGTCCCAAGTTCTGCAGTCAGCAAGCTGTGTACCAAGGGAAGCTGATGGTATAACTTCAGTCTGAGTCTGAAGTCCTGAGAACCAGGAAAACAATGTAAGTTCCACTTCAAGCCTGAGTATGAAGGCCGGAGAAGAAAATCTCAGATGAAAGATAGGCAGAGAAAATAATTTCTCTCTTAATCATTTTGATCCATTCAAGCCTTCAACAGATTGGATGCGACCTGCCTACATTGGGAAAGGCAACCCATTTTACTCAGTCTGCCATTCTAATGCTGATCTCACCCAGAAGCACCCTCACTGACACATGCAGAATAATGTTGAATCAAATATTTGCCACCTTGTGGTCAAGTTGACACGTAAGATTAATCATCACAAGTCCACTGGGGGACTGTTGGAAGGGCATGATTTTGTTTTGAAAAGTAAAGACATGAGATTTGGGAGGGGCCAGGGATGGAATTATATTGTTTGGCTCTGTGTCCCCACCCAAATTTCACCATGAATTGTTATAATCGCTGCATGTCAAGAGCAGGACCAGATGGAGATAATTGAATCATGGGGGCGGCTTCCCTCATGCTGTTCTTGTGATAGTGAGAGACTTCTCATGGTATCTTACGCTTTTATAAGGAGCTTTCCCCTTAACTCAGCACTGATTCTCTCTCCTGCCACCTTGTAAAGAGGTGCCTTCTGCCATAATTATAAGTTGCCTGAGGCCTCTCTAGCCAGGTGGAACTGAGTCAATTAAACCTCTTTCCTTGATAAATTACCCAGTCTTGGGTACATCTTTATTAGCAGTGTGAGAATGGACCAATACAGGCCCTCAACAGAATCATCCTTAGTACTTTATTTACAGCAATACAAACTTTTCTAAGTCTTCACTTCAATATTGTTACAGACTCTGTCCATTACTTTATTCCAAACCTGCTTCCACATCTTTTAAAAAAAAAAAAAATTTGTAGGTACATAGTACGTGTATATATATATACACATATATATATATATGTATATATTTATGGGGTGCATAAGAGTTTGATACAGGCATACTATGCATAATAATCATGTCAGCATAAATGAGGCATTTGTTTTAGGAATGTCCTGTTCCTATAGTACCAATTTCTCAGTAAATTTTGTGCTGCTACAATATTATACCTGAGACTAGGTAATTCATAAAGATCAGAAACTTTTTCTCATGGTTCTGAACGCTGGGAAGTTCAAAATCAAGGCACCAGCATTTGGTCTGTTGAGGGGCTTCTTGCTGTGACTTCACATAGTAGAAGGCAGAAGAGCACACCAGCCGAATGCTTTGTGAAGCCTCTTTTGCAAGGACCTTAATGTCGTTAATGAGAAAAAGAGCAGCCTTCATGGCCTAGTGATCTCTTAAAGGTCTCACTTCTTAATAATTGCCCAAACCTGATTTTTAGAGGGGACACATTCAAACCATAGCATTCTGGTAAAAGTCTTTAGGATCCTTTCAAAAATGCCAGGCGGGCGATGAACAGTATGCGAGTCCTTCCTGAAGAAGTCATAGTCTCCCTTTTATTCAAGGGGTTCTGAGTCTGTGAATTGGATCAAGTCTGGGGATTAATTAAAGGGTTTTACTCTGTTTATTTTTTTAATTCAAGTTGGACTTTTTCTCACTTGAGTAGTATTTTCTGCTCATGCAGTTTAAATAAGACTGTAGTAGACTTCCTGTCTATTTCACTTCTGGCAACACCATGATCAACTAGCCAACACCATAGGTCTGTGAGTCAGACTCTCTTGATTACTATTTTGACTCTGCTATCCATTATGAGAAACATAACCCTGCTGTCTTTAGCAGCTGAGTGCCGTCATGTGATCCCTACCACCCAGAGATCTAATTACTGTCACTGCATTTAGTTTTCCCAATTCGGGGACTGCAGTCCCCACTATGAGGTCTGGCCTACAGAGAAAAGTGAACACAGAGCTGCTCAAAGATTCCAAGACTCCTCTCACAAATCTATTTCTTACAGTAGTGGTGAAAGATGTATCTACTGGAAACTCTCAGTGATGTTAACTAAGTCCTAATTTTATGAATAAAGGCCTACTTTGCAATATGCCTAAGTTTTTCAACCGCTTTATCTATATTTAATTTAGGCAGGTTGGGAATTTCCACTTCACTCACTGTAGTCTACCTTTTGGTTCATGCTTCCGTTAATCAACCAAATAAACTGTGAAAGCACTTTATAACTCTGTGATCCACAGCGTTAAATGTGGAATCTCTGCTTAATGGCCCATATCAATACATTTGGTCTGTTTAAACTTTGTATTTCTTCCTCCATTATCGCACACCTTCAATATCCATTTCCACACATAGTCCCTGTATTTATGTCTGTATAAATTGGAAAATTCAAGTAAGTTTTCTGAAGTGTAGTGTACTTCCTCAAGGGTCACACTTTGTGCCTCACTTTTTGGGGTCTGCCGGGACTGGAGTCTGGTTATAAATCTAGAAGCAGGTAAGGGTGGTGGGCTGAGTTCTGAGAAAAATCAACACTGTGTTACGCGGCAACTGATTCCAGAGAGTGCATTATAATTTCCTCAGGCAATGCAGGATTAACTCACTCAGAAAGGGGGTGTAAAGGCCACTACCACTTGGGGTGAGGAAGCCACTACTACTGAGGGTGAGGTGGCTGCTTCCAATGGTGTCAGAAAGTCTCTTCCACTGGCAAAGAAGACTCATCAAAATTGAGGGCCTCATCTCCCCAGCTTTATCAGAGTCTTTTCACACTCCACCATTCTAACATGCAACGTCCCATTCTTTCCTAGTCGAAGCCCTCACTTTACTTTAACAGTAGACATGCTGGGAGGCTTTGAGTTCAACTTGTATTGTAATTCACACACTCAAAGGGTGAGGTTTTGTATTTGATTTTCAGCAGCCTCAGTCAAGCAGTGACATGCAATAAGGATCCTGTTCAGAGCACATATAAAAACGTACATGATATTTGTCTCAGTACTACAGGTAGCGTCCCCTTTATGGTCTGTTTTGTAGGGTTTTCATATAAGTGTTTAGGCTGGAATAAAATATTTTCTAAAGTAATCTGCTGCAATTATATTTCTTATGTATTTAAAGCCATCGTTGACTTCCATCTCACTTATTCATTGTAATTTTTCTGAAATTTTCAGTGCATCCCATATATTAATATTGAGATATTATTAAAGTCTAAAAGCAGCTCAGAAATATGCTTTTCAAATGAATTTATTCTACGGCTTCATAAAATTTGAGAGTCACAGAATTAATATAGACAGATCTTCCCAATATTTTCTTTTCCTTTTTTAATTTTAGTTTTTTAAGGCAATTGTGTAAGTGCTTTTTTTCTGAATAATTTTGAAAGGAAATTGAAATCACTAAATGCATGACTGTCACTACTTCCAGATACTACTCAGACTGTTTTTGAGACATAAGATGTTTATTTAATTCTATCAATGACTAATAGTAAAACCCCCAAAATCATTTCAATTAATTTGTAATGAATGTTCATCTAATGTGTTGTAGGCCATATGTGTAAAATATTTATATTAGTGATAGACTAACATTTCTAAACATCAACGAGCAACTTGAAATATTTCCTTCTCAATAAACTAAATTGAACAGTTAAGCTGTGCATTGTGTACATACACATACAACCACATTGAGGTAGACAAATTACAAGCACAAGCAATCACTAAATTGTCAAATGTTTCTATTTCAAACCAAAATGCCTTCAGCTTTTGTTGACCCATATAGATTAATCAATAACTAAAAACCGCTTATTCAAAATTTAAGAATAAAATTTTTGTACATCTGCAATTCAAGAACTAGAAGATAAGAAAAAATACATATTTCAGGATCATAATATGAGATTATTCAATAATTTCAACACTCAAACAAATGCTGTCCAATGGAAATATGACAATTTTAGATGTTCTAGTAATTACATTTAACTATGTAAAGGAAAAAAGTAAAAATTGCATTAATATGTTTTTGTTAACCCAATATGCTTATGATATCATCATTTAGTAAGTAATAATTATGAAAATATTAGTGAGAAATTTTAAGTTTTTACATCCTAAACAGTTAAAATCTGGTATTTTACAGTTACCGCACATCCTTATTTGGATTACCCAAGTTGCGAATTCTCAACAGCCACAAGTGGCTAGTGACTAATGTTTTCCAAAACGCAGTTCTAAACTAGTTAATAAAGATGGACAGCAACATTGTTGCTAGCATAAATCAACATGTGGAACACTGATATTTTTGAACATTTAGCATTTAAGGGAGGTAATTTTTAAAACCTATTGATAACATTTCTGTTACAATTGTTGAAAGACCAAAACAAAATCACCTGCAGATGTGGATTTATTTTTTTTTGAGCGGCAACTGTTCCTTGAGTTTGCATAGTGTGGCACTGATCAATTTGTGGCAGAAAACAAAATTGCAGGACACTTTTATAAATGACTTAGAAAATATGGAGCTTTCTCAAAATGTTTTTACAATTTCAACCAATCCGAAGAGATTCCATATATTTTTTAAAGAAATGAAATTTTGTGGGAGGTATTATTTAACTGACATATTTGCTATTTTCTTGAGCAAGTGGTCAAACTAATCAAGTCACATTGTTAGACATGGAAAGTTCTTGATATGTACAGAAATAACTTTTGATTAATTTATTTTTAACAAAATTAAAAATCAAAAGAAATATTTCCACTGATGTGAATACATTCTTGTGGTAAAGCGATCTAGCTCTGAATTAGACATATCTAAGACTAAATTCTAATGTTTTCAATTACAGAGATTTTTCAAATTATGATGGGGTTACATTCCAATAAACCCATGCTAAATTAAAATATTGTAAGTCAAAATGCATTGATTTACAAGATAAGATAATCAGGATTGTGGATTGCAGAAGTCCTAACTTATGTGCAATGGTCATTTCTGGCTTTCCCCCTTTGTGCCGAGTAATTATATTGTTTCACTTCAAGAGTAATTGCCTTCTTCTTCTCACCAAGAAAAGCATGAGACATAGATGGACATTTTGTACACATGATGGGATGCAAAAACACAAAACACAATATCCCAGAACCACTGGCAACATAGTATACTATAGAGGTTATTTACCCTCATGATCACATGGCTATCTGGGAACTGTGGCTCTCAGCCCCTGCCCAGTATCACGATAGAGTATGATGCTACATATTGCTAGACTGGGAAAAGATCAAAATTCAAAGTATAGTTTCTACTGAGTATGTATTTCTTTCCCACCATTGTAAACTCAAAAATTCCTAAGTCAACTCGTTCTAAGTAAGGCTCAAAATAAGACCTCACTTCCTCAACTTTAAAATGAGAAAAAACAACATTGATACAACAGGATAATTATAACTAATTTAAATTAGATGAGCATCAACATATACAGCACAATATCTGGCACCTGGTGAGCACTCACATTTGTGCATTATTGCAATATATGCAAACTTTAGTGATAGTATTTTTACTAATATTATTAATTTTGCTATTATAATTGATGCTAAATATTGTGGTTTTTTTCTTGAAATTGATTATAGATTGTTTTAGTATTTGACATTAACCAGGTTAATTGCAGCCAACACAGAAAGACAAATCAGAGAACATATGCACTTGCTATAGTTTCAGCTAGTATTTGAAGGTAACTCTGGAAAGAATTAATTGAAATTATGGAAGCCAAAAATAAGAGGAGTCATACATTTGGAAAGAATTAATTTGGATAAATTAATTCTAGGGGGATAAATTATGCATCTATATTTTGAGTAACTAACAGAAAATAAGGACCCAAATGTTTGCCTAGGTGGTTATATGCCAGAACCACTATCTAGGAAATTTAAGTGTTGTGTATAACATTTGTAAAGGCAGTGCTAGATTTAATTTAAAGATAATATTATCAATTCTTTTTTTTTTTTTGAGACGGAGTCTCGCTCTGTTGTCCGGGCTGGAGTGCAGTGGCCGGATCTCAGCTCACTGCAAGCTCTGCCTCCCGGGTTCACGCCATTCTCCTGCCTCAGCCTCCCGAGTAGCTGGGACTACAGGCGCCCGCCGCCACGCCCGGCTAAGTTTTTGTATTTTTAGTAGAGACGGGGTTTCACCGTGTTAGCCAGGATGGTCTCGATCTCCTGACCTCGTGATCCACCCGTCTCGGCCTCCCAAAGTGCTGGGATTACAGGCTTGAGCCACCGCGCCGGGCTATCAATTCTTAAAAGAGAATGAATTATAATATTTGCCACAGAATAATGAGAAAAACGATTAAAACTACATTTCAATTTTAGTCATAAGCTTTAAGAGTAAGTTCTATTTAGAAAGTTAAATTAAAATAAAAGTTTTGAAAAATGTGTTTGTAAAAATTCCTTAATTTATGTATATTTAAATAATATTCAAAAGACACTAGTATATTTTTGTCTAACTAAATTTCAAATTAATTTCTTTTATTAACAGGTACAAGCATATTTTTAAAAGAATGCAAGGTCCTCGGCAAGAAAAATAAATAAGTAAATAAATAAATACTAATGTTTTCCTCAAACTGATAGCTTATTTCTAAAAAATTGACAAGATAATAGTATCTTTAAAAATGCTTAAAATGCATTCCAAATCTACTAAAATTACAGAGAATAAAATAGCATGTTCCTATGAATGAACTATAAGTGGCTATAGTCTGTCATATATACTTTCAATATTTCTAAAAGAATTATGTGAAACAAAATATTATGCATACATTTACCTTCATTTCTTCCTATGGCTGAATAATATTTCATTATATGAATATATCACATTTTGTTTAAACATGTTTCAGTTGATATATAATGAGTTGTGTCCACTCTTTGGCAATTATGATTAATGCTTCTACAACCACTTGCATAGAAATTTTTGCATGGACATATATTTTCATTTCACTTCAGTATTTGTCTGAGAGTACAATTGCTGGGTCATATGCAAACGCCATGCTTAACTTTCTGAGAATTTGCCAAGCAGTTTTTCACCAGCAATATATGATGGTTTCAGTTTTTCCACATCCACACTAACACTTTTATTAACTATCTTTTTATTGTAATCATCCTAGTGGGCATGAAGTGCCATCTCATTGTGGTTTTGATTTGCATTTGTATGATGGCTAATAATGTGAAACATCTTTTCATGTGCTTATTGGCCATTTGTGAATCCTATTTGATGAAATCTGCAATCAGATTCTTTAACCATTTTTAATTGTGCTACCTGCTTTTTTATGATTGAATTGTAGGTGTTTATATATTTTAAACATATGTCCTTTATGAGAAATATAACTTTAGGCTGGGCGCGGTGGCTAAAGCCTGTAATCCCAGCACTTTGGGAGGCCGAGACGGGCGGATCACGAGGTCAGGAGATCGAGACCATCACAGCTGCGGTGAAACCCATTCTACTAAAAATACAAAAAAAAACCTTGGGCGAGGGTGAAGAGCCTGTAGTCAGCTACTCTAAGGGAGGAGACTGAGGCAGGAGAATAAGTAAACCGGGTGAGGCTTGCAGTGAGCTGAGAGATCCGGCCACTGCCTCCAGCCAGGCATTGAAACCAGACTGCATCTCAAAAAAAAAAAAAAAAAAAGAAATATAACTTTAAATATTTTTTATATCCTCTGGGTTGTCTTTTTATTTCCTGACATTATCCTTTGCAGTACAAATCTTTTTAATTTTATAAAATTTATTTATATTTTTGTTAGTGTTTATGTGCTTTTGGTTTCATTGCCTAGCAATGTCATCAAATTTTACATGTATTTGATCTAAGGATTTTTATAGTTTAGCTTTTACACTTTGAGGATTTGATCCATTTTGAGTTAATTTTCTAATGAAATAAAATGGGTTACAGCTTACCAAAGCATTTAAAAAATTCAAATTCCAATTGTTTGTCATTATATAATATGACCTTTGACTTGTGTATCTACTGACCTTGTATCCTGCAAATTTTCCACAATGACTTCTTAGTTCTAGAGTGGTTTTTGCTTGGTTTTAAAAACATGACTTTCTCTATAGCAATTATGCTATTGGTGAACAGAGCAGTTTTGTTTTTCTTCTTTCTGAACAATATGTCTTTTATTCCCTTTTTCTTTTTTTACTGCTAAGAACTTAAAATATTATTCCTAAATAGGAGTATTTAGACTTGAGATCTGTAGTGAGTTGTCTACAATTTTAAAGGAAAAGTATTCAGCCTGTCACTAGTAATTGTGATATATAACTAACTACTGTGGCCACATATCAGCAAACAATAACCAGATATTGGCTACTAGATAATAATAGCTAGCTATTGGCTTTCTGCAGGTAATCTTTTACGTTTAAAAGTTCTCTTCTTCCTTAAACTATTGAGAATTTAGACCACGGTTGGATATTCAATTTTTCTGTAAGCTTTGCCTGCCATTTATTGAAATGGCCATACAACATTTTTCTTCTTTAGACTGTTAATACAGGCTGATTTTTAAAATACAGAAAGTCTTATTATTTGGCTGGATCTTACTGTGTATGTATTAGATATTTTTTATATATTGCTGCATTTAATTTGCTAGTATTTTAAGATTATCTTATGTTCATGAGTATGTTGTCTATGGTCTTCTTTATCATAATATTGTATTTGTTTGTGGTTTAGTATCAGAAGTGTAATGCTGGGCTCATGGGTTGGAAAATATTTCTTACTCTGCTAGTTTCTGAAAAGATGTGGAATTTAATCTTCCTTAAGTATTCGGCGATATCAACTAGTGAGAGCAGCAGGGATCTGGATATTACTGTTTCTTTCTTCTAACTGTTTCAAGGTGTTACCTTTAAAGCTCTAATTATTTAAAAGATCTGAGGCTATTTAGGTTTCTATTCTTAAAATGAGTTTTGATAGGTAGTGTATCTTGAAACTACTCTATGTCCCTATGTTGTAAAATGTATGGGCATGGTTATTCGAGTTAATATTTTTCAGTGTTGGTGAGGGCCAAGCCTGGATTTTCTCTTTATTTTCTGATATTGGTCATTTTAATATTGTCAATTATTTTTAGTATAGTTTGGATTTCGATAATTTTAATGATATTTACAAATAGCTAGGTTTTTTTTTTAATATATGACACCTACATTTTTTCTGAACTTAATTTCATTGATTTCTCTTTCATACCTTTAAATTATTATTATTATTATTTACTTGATTCTGCTTTATTTTCTTTTAATTTGTTATTTATTTTAAAGATGAAAGCTTGTTACTAGAGTCATTTATTTCTTAATTTCTACTGTAAACATTTATTTCTAGAAATATCCACCTGAACACTGCTTTGGGAGCATCAAAAATACTATGTTGTATTTTCACTTCATTTCAGTTCAAAATCTTTGTATTGTTTTTTTTGGGACGGCAACTTCATATTGACTCATATATACTATTCAAGAAGTGTTTTTAAATTATTTAGAAATATTTTTTGGATTTTCCAATTATATTTATAATATTGCCTGGATTTAATTCTGTTGTTGTCTAGGGCATGCTGTGTGTCAGTATTTATATTATTTTTAAAATTAGCTAAATTGTTTTAATGGTACTGAATGTGTGTCTTGGTGATCGTTGCCTTCTTGAGAAAATATATATTCTGCTATTATTAGAGAGATGTCCTATAAATCTGAAACAAGTCAGGGTGGATTGGGAGTTGCTATTGGTCGTCTTTATCTTTACTGATTTTGCCTAGGGTTTTTTTTTGAGGCGAGGTCACCGCTCTGTCGCCCAGGCGGAGTGCAGTGGCCGTCTCTCGGCTCTGCAACTCGCCCTCCCGGGTTCCGCGCCATTCTCCCTCAGCCTCCCGAGTAGCTGGGACTACAGAAGCCGCCACCTCACCAGGCTAATTTTTTGTATTTTTTAGTAGAGGCGGGGAGGTTTCACCGTTTGCCTAGTATTTTATCAGTCCAGCATAAACTCGAAAGTCTAAGTCCAACATCTTATCTAAATATTATCTAAAATCAGATGATATGAATGAGACCCACAGCATGAGGTAAAATTCCCTTCCAACCTATGGTCTGTGAAATTAAACATTATCTGCATCCAAAATACAATGATAGGACAGGCTCCAAAACAGACATTTCTATTGCAATAGGAACAAATAGAAGTAAAAAGCTGACAGTCCCAAGAAAGAGTGTAAAACCACAAGGCAAACAATATTACCTCTAGTTTCCAGAGTAATCTTCTTTGTCTCAATGTCACTCAGGAGAGGGTCCTGCCTCAGGACATTCAGGAAAGGTGATGCCCACCATCTTTTCCTAGAAAAGTTAGACTTTAAAAGCCTCATTACCCATAGCTTTTTTGGAAAAGCCCACACCACAGATTATACAACTACGGCTATATAATGTGTGGTTTGTGGAAGTCCCTGCTACCAGTCTCAGATGGTCATTGCCCAGTGAAGGATCTCTGCTGGTGATTACATGGCACGTTATGGTTTCTGCCTAGTTCCTGCAGCTCAGCTCTTTGGGACATTCTTCATATCTAGGTAAGGGCTTCTGTGCTCTACAGCTTTCCTGAGCATAGGACATTGCTGTACTGGGGCCTACCATAGCTGGAACTTGCTTGGGCAGCTGGGAAGTACTGTAACTGATTGCAGGAAGCAGGCCAGTGACCCCATATTACTCAGTAGGCTTGACATGGTGAGAGTAAGAACCAGTGAGTTTGATGACAGGCAAAGATAAACTTTATTTATCAAACTAAAAATGTAAAAAGTAAAATAAATAAAAGCAAAGTAAAACCAAGCCAAACGAAAAAGAACATTCAAAATTGTGGTAAAAATTACAAAATGAAATTGGAATATCTGGAAGAGAAAGAAAAGATCTTGAAGAGGTTGGTCGGGACTGTAAGTAGTTCAACCATTGTGGAAAAGCTGTGGTGTGGCAATTCCTCAAAGAATCTACAGAACCAAAAATATCCATTTGACCCAATATACATCCCATTACTGGGGATACTCCAAGGATTATAAGTCGTATGCTATAAGAACACATGCACACATATGTTTATTGTGGCACTATTCAGAATATAGCAAAGAGACTTGGAATCAGCAAATATCCATCAGTGACGAACTGGATTAAGAAAATGTGGCTTTATATACAACATGGAATACTATGCAATAAAAGGATGAGTTTGTGTCCCTTTGGCAGGGACATGGATGCAACCAGGAAACCATTCTCAACAAACTATCACAAGAACAGAAAACCAAATACTGCATGTTCTCACTCCATGGGTGGGTGTGAACAATGAGAACACTTGGACACAGGAAGGAGACATCACACACTGGGTCCTATTGTGGGGAGGGATAGCATTAGGAGATATACCTAATGTAAATGATGAGTTGATGGGTGCAGCACACCAATAACACATATACATATGTAACAAACCACATTGTGCACATGTACCCTAGAACTTAAAGTATGAAAAAAAAAAATGACGGGAGAACTTTCTACAATTTAATAAGAAACACATAATTACTGAATCAGGAAGCCAAAGAACAACCAACAGAATACATACCAGTATTAATTTGTTGGGACTCTCATAACAAAATACCACAAGTAAAGGAGTAGACTATGGCTTAAATAAAAAATTAATTTTCTAACAGTTATGAAGTCTAGAAGTCTGACATCAAGGTGTTGGCAAGTTTGGTTCCTTCTGAGGGCTCTCTCTGTGGTTTGAAAATGGTCACCTTCTTGCTGTGTGTTCATATGATTATCGTCTTTTATATATATATGTCTGGTGTATCTTTCTGTGTTCTGTTCTTGTCTTTTTAAGAGGACATCCATTATATTAAATTAGGTCTCACTGTAATAAAATGATTTTAATTTATTTACCAATTTAAAGACTCTGTCATCAAGTAAAGTCTTATTTTGAGGTTTTGGGGGTTAGAGTGTCAACATATTAATTGGGGTGGCGGGGTGGCATAATCCAACTCATACCAATACACGACCCAAAAATTCACTTATGAATCTCATACACTGACTGTTTTCAACACGCAAACATCAATTAATATAATCCACCCCATTCATAGATTAAAAAAGAAAAAATATATAATTATATTAAATGATAGAGAAAAGTCATTTGACAAAATCCAATATATATCTATGATAAAAACTTCAGCAAACTAGAAATAAAAGGGAATATCATCAACTTGGTAAAGAACATCTAAAAAGTCTGTAGCTGGCATCATATTTAATAGTAAGAAACTGGACATGTATCCTCTAAAATCTGGAACAAGGTGAGCATATCCTCTCTTTCCCCTCCTATTCATAATGTACCAGAATTTATAATTAGTGCAATAAGACAAAAAAGGAAATAAAACATTACAATTGGAAAGAGAGATATAAAACTATCTGTATTTGCAGATGCCATTTTTAAATAATCAAAGAACTTCTTGAAGTAAGTATAACAATGTCTCAAGATATAAGATTAATGTACGAAAGTCAATTGCTTTTATATATTCTAGCCATGAACAATTCAAATTTTCAATTTAAATAAAATAATACCACTTATAATGGCATCCTGAATAAGAAATACTTAAGTATAAATCAAACAAAATATGTACAGAGCCTATATACAGAAAACTAAAAAACATGGATAAAAAATAAAATAACTAAATAGATATTCCATTTTCCTAATTTGGAAGATGCCCTATTGTTACAATATAAATTAATTCCAACTTGACCTACACAATCTGTATTCCTCTGTTCTCACACTGCTAT
The DNA here is from genome assembly GCF_008728515.1 of Papio anubis. NCBI lineage: Eukaryota > Metazoa > Chordata > Mammalia > Primates > Cercopithecidae > Papio > Papio anubis. The sequence continues at coordinate 62,922,037 of NC_044996.1, forward strand.
AAACTACCCAAGACTGGGTAATTTATGAAGAAAAGAGGTTTAATTGACTCAAAGTTTCATAGGCTTAACAGGAAGCATGGCTGGGAGGCCTCAGGAAACTTACAATCATGGCAGAAGACGAAGGGGTAGCAAGCATGTCTTACCATGGTGGAGCAGCAGACAGAGGGAGCAAGGGAGAAAGTGTCACACTTTTAAACCATCAGTTTTCTTGAGAACTCACTCATTGTCACGAGAACAGCATAGAAGAGATCTGCTCCCATGATGCAATCACCTCCCATCAGGTTCTTCTCCTGACACATAGGAATTACAATTCAACATGAGATTTGGGTGTGGACACAGAGCCAAACCATATCAAAATCCTAATCAAAATTACAGCAAACTAATGTGTAAATATTGACAGTAATTCCAAAGTTTATATAAGAATGGAAACGATCTAGAATATCTGACACAATATTGAAGAAGAACTAAGTTGGAAGACTTACGCTACCTAATTTCAAGACCCACTCTAAGGCTACACTGTACTGACAAAAGAATACGAAAATAGATCAATAAAAAAGAACAGGCATACCATATATGGAACCACAAAAACACAGTCAATTGATCTTTGATAAAAACCAAAGGCAATTCAATGGAGTAAGGATAGTTTTTTAAACAATTGAGGCTGGAAGAATTGTACACCCATATGAAAGAAAACCAAAAAACATGCATACCAACCTTACACCTTACACAAATACACACGTACACACAAACACAACTCATGGAGGGTATGTCTAAAGGAAACAGGAGACAACTGTAAAAGCTCTCAATGGCTAAAGCTGGAACAATTTAAGCAACAAAATAAAGTTGTATTTGGTTATAACTGAAAGTATGAAATAAGTATTCATCAGTCCACAGTTATGTAAATCAGTGATTAAATAAATATTTTGTGAAGAACAGACATATATTCCAAGTAGAATTTCCAATAATTTAGATAGATATTTCATGCATAGCAACTTTCTTCTAAAGAATACAGTATGAAGATAGAGAGAAAGAGAGAAAAAAAAAAGTAACTTTGCAGTGGAGAGACTTGAAAAATACTAACGTAATCCAGGAGATTCAGGTTAATATTAAATATGACAAGTCATATTTATAATGAAATGGGAGAGTTCCCTTATCCCCCTCCCTGGGCATGCAACAGAGGTGTGGCTCACTTCTTCAATGCCCTGCTGCTCAAACCCCTAGGGGGAACATGCAGACGGGTGGGTGCAGAGGTCAAGGGGAGCGCTTTTGGGTTCCGACCCCACGGTAGTGTCTAGGATGAGTGTTTATGACTCCCAAAGCCCAAGTGGGTGTGTGTTACAGTGTGCTCTTTCAGCTTTGCCATTTTCAGACGGCTTGTGTTAGCTCAATTAGACCCTCTGCCTTATTGCAAGGGCAGAGGGCTTTGTGTATTCTGAGTTCTTGCCCAGTGGACCAGAAAAACAGAAACACAGATGAACCTGGAGGAGGAGTGCAAAGTTTATTGTTTTATTGAGTGTGGAGGTGGCTCTCAGTGAGGTGGATGGTAAGCTGGAAGGGGGATGTTGTGGGAAGGTGGTCTTCTACTGGAATTGGGCTGCCCAGAGGCCAGACTGTTCTCTGACTGTCCCCAGTCTTATGCCCCTCGGTGTCTGTACTGTCCCACCATCACTGGTCTGCTGGTGTCTGCTTGTGTGTTCCTCTGCTCCTTTAGATGTCCAGCTGCTTGTACTTGCCTGCAAAGGTCTTGGTTTTTAATGGGTACAGGATGGCGGGTGTGCGGATGTGTGGACCAGAGTGGTCTTGGAAAATGCAGCATTTAGGTGCAAAAACAGAAATGCCTGTTCTCACTTAGGTTCGTGAGCACAGGCCTGAGGGTGGAGCCCTTGCAAGGGACTGCACCCTTCTTTACTCAGCACTTCTCTGCCCCCCTCTCATGTCAATAGTATATTAATGTGATGCGATGAAAATAGTGCTTTAACACCATGGTAGCAAAAAGGTATTACTTCAGTAAGATCATGAGGAAAACATCAGACAGTCTTCAACTGAGGGACATGCCACACAGAACCTGCCCATCCTCACAATGATGAAAGCCATAACAACAAAAACAACAACAATAAAGAAAAAACAAAGAAAAGTCTGAAACATTGCCACAACCAAAGGAACCTAAGGAGACATGCATAACTACTAAATGTAATGTAGCATCCTAGATAGGATCTTGGAACCAGAAAGGAGAAATGAGAAAAATGCATGACTGAGGAAATACAAATAAAATATAGACTCTAATTAATAATAATAATTTATCAGTATTGACAAATGCACCATACTACATATTATGTTAATAATAGATGAAATTGGGTATGAGGTATACAGGAACTTTCTAGACTGTATTCATAATGATTCTGTAAATGTTAAACTGTTCTAAAATAAAATAATTTGGCAGAGATATTCTTCTCTCCAATCCTCCATCTAAGCACAACTGTAAAAATAACACATGATACATCTAGAAACACGTAAGAGGAGAGTTCTGATTAATAGCAAGAAGGTGGCAAACCGCAGGGTTTCTTGTATCCTCCCACTTAACAGAAAGAAGCATCCCAAGCCCAGCATTTCCTGATTTCCAACATAGCAACAGTTGCCATAACAGGTAGTCTTATTCCTCTCCTAGAATGAAAGAGAGACCTCTGATGTCAGGAAAGCCTGACAAGAGGAATTATTTTGAGTCCTGGTAACAAGAGGAGGCCAGGGAAAGTATTCTCTTGCCATGTTGATCCTGATACTCCCCTCACGTATGAGAGATACTGAAATGAGCAGGTAGAACTGGCAAGAGATATCTGACCACAATGTGCTACCTGTTTCAGGAAGCCTCTTTGTACCCATAGTCCTCATACTCTTTTGCCTTCACTCAATGGGAGGCAGTGAATGGCCAGGGACCACCAGTAACCCAGCCAAAATAATGGTTCATCCAGGGATGCCTCTAAGCCTATTTCTCCCAGCGTCTCTGAGAGTTCTCTCTTCTGCCCATAGGAATCCCTGCACAACAAATGCCCTGGTGAAAAAGCAATTTCCATTTCTTATATTCAGAAGATGCTCTGTCACAACAAGTACCTGGCAAGGAAAGCTTCTTTACATTTCATGTGTGCCTGTGACATCCAGTAACTCAGCCTAGGGAAATCTCTTCTGTAACTTTAGTCAGTTCCAACAGTAACCAGTAGCAGCTATAGTAGCACCATATAAGCCATCTAGCCTCAAATACCACCACAATGACTCTGAAAATCAAAACATCGATTAAATCACTGCTGACAAAAGTAATCTGGAACATGCATATGAAATTTAGACAGAGTGAATTCCTGCTAAAATAAAAGATTTAAATAGGACATAGTCTCCCAACATAATGGACAAAATGCCCAGGACACAACAAAAGAATCAAACATTAAATCAAGAATCAAGAAAATAAATGGAACTGATGCCAACACTGAGATAAATTAGATTTGAGAAATATCTGACAAGAATTTTAAAGTGGCTATCTTAAAAGTGCCTTAAAAAACAACTATAAATACTTTTATATGAATATAAAAAATAACCAAATTAAAATCATAGAAGTATAATGCAGTAAGTTAAAGAAAAAAAAAACTTGGTGAATTTTTTATGGTAATAATAAATCTGACACGTGTGAGGTAATATTCCATAACAGTTTTAATTTGTATTTCTCTGATAATTACAGATGTTGATGAATTTTTCATACATCTGTTGGCCATTTGTATGTCTTCTTTTGTGAAATGTTTATTCAGGTCTTTTGCTCATTTTTTAATAGAGTTTTCTTGTTATTGAGTAGTTTGTCTCTCTACATATTTTGGATATTAGCTCCTTATCTGATGTACGGTTTGCTAATGTTTTCTCCAAATCAGTGAGGTTTTTTAATCATTATGTTAGTTGTTTTTTCACCACATTGTATCCCATAAATATATACAATTATTTGACAGATAGAATAAAATAAAACTTAAGATAACTGGTTAAACTGGAGAAGATAGATGGTAGAATCAGTGAACTTGTGGACAGATCAATAAAATTAACTCAATATGCACAACAGTGGAAACAAATTTAAAATATTAACAGAGCCCCAAAGTCATATGGGACAATACCAGATGATCTAACGTTCATATGATCAAAGTCCACAAAAGATAGGAGTAAGAGAGTGGAGCTCAAAGATAATTCAAAAAAAATGATGTTTGAAAACTACCCAAGTTTGACGAAAGACGTAAATCTACCTAATTAAGAATTTGAGTGAATCTGAAACAGTATAAATAAACCCAAAGAACTTTATGCCAAGACACATTGTAATTAAATTACTCAAAACTAAAAACAAAGAAAATACCTTGGACACAGACAGAAGGAAATGACATGGAAACTACAGGAGAACACTAAGTCAAATGACACTGGATAACTCAGGGCAAAGGAAAAGGCACAACAGTTTAAAGGGCTGAAAGAAATTCACTATCCATCACAAATTTCATATTTGGCAAATTATCCTTCAAGCATGAAGTGGAAATAAATACATTATCAAATGAAATAAAAATAATTTGTTGCTAACATACTTATCTTTAAATAACATTCACAAAAATTTCTTCTAATGGAAAGGAAATAATGAAAGAAACAATCTTCAAGCAGAAGACCAGAAAAAGACACACAAAAGAAATAGCAGAAATAGGGGTACAAAAAACAGTATTCATTTTGTTATGAATTTTATAAATTTTATTTGATAATTGAAAAAAAAGACCATTTGATACTCAACACTATGCTATTTTAAATGGAGAAAGTGAATAGACCTTAATGGAAGTAAGATTCTTCTGCTTTGCTCAGTGTTAAAATGCTGCTCCCCGTAGGCTGTGATGAGTCACATAGGTGTACTATAATACCTAGAGCAATCACCATAAAAACACTACAAAACTGCTTACATTAGAAAACTGGGTATGTGTCAAATCAATAATCTAAGTTACTGTCTCAAAATTCTAGAAATAGTAATCTACAGCAGGCATATATGAGTGTAATAAAAATCATACCAGAAACCGACGAAATTGGAAGCAGGAAAACAATAGAGAATAAATGAAACAACAAGCTGATTCTTTGATATTGTGATGTTGTGATATTGTGATATTGCATTATTATTTTGCAGAATATCACCATTGATGGGTAAATACGTACATCGCATACCTCTGTATTTTTTCTTAAATTGTATGTGATGATGTGTGAAACTACTATTACTGGATAAAATTTCAACTATAAAAGATACTCAGTGAAAGCATATTTGAAACATAGGTAGAAGGCAATGACAAAAATATGCAGATACATAAAAGATAAAAATTAAAGAGCACTTTCAGGTCTGACATGCCAAAAGCTTAGAAGTAATCACTCCCATCCTTACAAATTAAAACAAAAATAAGTGGATCTAAGTAGAAATCAACAAATTTTCTTCAATTCACCAGAGTATTGATGTCATAGTAGAAACCATTGCTCCCCAAATGGAATAAACAGACATGCTGATACAGAGAATCACGGCTATCAAAGAAGCATCCCCAGAGCAGAAAACTCCATAGGAACCAGTACCAAATAGAACAACCTGGAAGTTAACTGAAGTCTTGCTGGAGGCTCAATGCGGACAACTCTAATTGTTAAAAAAACTTCAAACTGGGCCAGTCTTTGCAAGATCTACTGTTTATATTATTATTATTTTTTATTGTTGTTGTTTTTGTTTTTTTTTGTTTTGTTTTGTTTTTTTAAGACGGGGTCTCAATCTGTCCCCCAGACTGGAGTGCAGTGGCGCGATCTCGGCTCACTGCAAGCTCCGCCTCCCGGGTTCACGCCATTCTCCTGCCTCAGCCTCCCGAGTAGCTGGGACTACAGGCGCCCGCCGCCATGCCTGGTTAATTTTTTGCATTTTTAGTAGAGAGGGGGTTTCACCGTGTTAGCCAGGATGGTCTCGATCTCCTGACCTAGTGATCCGGCCGCCTCAGCCTCCCAAAGTGCAATATCTATAGTTTTGTGAGTTTACCTCCAGGAGCTGTACCATGTTCTCACAATGAAGAGCCTAGAAAATTCTCCTCATGCTTCTGGTAGACAGAAAATAAAACAACCATTTTAAAATATAATCAGAGCATTCTGTTCTTAGAAAGGTTGGCTCTCAAGAGAAGCTATTTACAAGAGATTGACTAACTGCAGTTTTACCAGAGACTAAACTGACCTGAAAGAAAAAATATACAATCTAGCCACTCTCTAGTATTCTCTGTAGGGGAAGATAAATACCCATTTTCAGCCCCCTTTCATCATGCTCTCTCACCTAAATGATAAAAAACAAAACTTAGAACCACTTTGGAAGGTCACAGCCCAGGGACACGGGGTCACTAAAAAACTGACACAAAATCACAGGACTATAGAATGAGTCCCCTCTCCTAATACCTTACTACTAAATAAATGTGTCTCCTGTATAATAATAATAAAGGAGTTATTAAGAAATAACTTTTATGCAGCTAGGAAGGGTGAAGGGTCTTGGTGGAATTTTCCTTTAATAAAAAGCAAGCCTTGAACCATTTCCTTCCTAACAGAAAGTGGCTTGAAAAACCAGAACAGCAAACATTGATATGCAAATGCTAGTGGCCAGAAACCAGTTCTACCCAACATGGCGGTTCTCACCCTCTTCTCTTGACGCCATGTGTGCCAGGTGTCATGGCCACCTCCAGATAACACCACGTGTGCAAGACATCATGGCAACCCATATTTGCATATTAAAAGACTAGGGTGGGAGGGCCAATTTTTTCATGGGCTATGTGAATGACACACCTGTTCAAACCAATCCCCTGGGCCCTATGCAAATTAAACATCACCTCCTCCAGCCTCCCAATATAACTGACTGTTTTCCTCCACACGTGGGGCTTTTCCATTCGGAGCCTCTACCCCTCTGTATGGGGGAGCTGTCTTCTTTCTTTCTTCTTGCCTATTAAACTTTCTGCTCCTTAAAAATTGCTCCACATGATCGAGATCATCCTGGCTAACACGGTGAAACCCCGTCTCTAGTAAAAATGCAAAAAATTAGCCGGGCGTGGGGGCGGGCGCCTGTAGTCCCAGCAACTCGAGAGGCTGAGGCAGGAGAATGGTGTGAACCCGGGAGGCGGAGCTTGCAGTGAGCCGAGATCGCGCCACTGCACTCCAGCCTGGGCGACTAAGCAAGACTCCGTCTCAAAAAAAAAAAGAAAAAAAAAAAAAAAAAAAAATTGCTCCACGTGTGTCATTTCATTATTCTTAGTGGTGAGAGACAAAGGACCCTGGTGTTTCTCCAGTCATTAGAGTCGTATTATTTTGGTGCACTGGCTGGGAAACAAGGCACAACATTCATTGGAGTGGTGAGTATAGAAGGGAACTTAAAAATCTGTTCTATCATTCTGAGGCACTCTTGGCTTCTATTTTAAAATCAAAATCAAATCAATTAACAGGAATCCATCAGCTGGTTGAAAATATGCTTCTCGTGGCTGCAGTTATAAAGACTTGGATGTCAGGTTTGCTGGTGAGAACATGGAGAACCCTCCATTACTCGTGGGTCATTGGGAATGTTGGCCATGGTTTGACTCAGTTTCTTTTCCTGGGGAAAACTAGCCATTACATGAAAAGTACTGAAGCACCAGGCACACCCTGGTGTTATTCAAAGACTTCTGTACTGCACCCAGCCTCAGTCAGCCTGCTCCAGATATTGGTAAAGAATTCCCAGCTATCTTGTCACAAAACTTTCCTTCTTTTTCTATCCACAGTCCCTTACTCTTTCTGTGTGTCGAATATGTGGGAATTTTTACAGTCTAGGGAAGTAATCCTGTTAGTCAAGATAGGAAAATTCTGTAGTATACAGGCATATAGCTTAGGCAAATGCTGTTGCAGTCTTCTAGGAACGGAGACCTCCCATTTCCCCCACAGTGAGGTTACTCACTAATAGTCCTCTGATGATTACATAGTATATCCAAGACAACATTGCCCCCTAGTGAAAAATATAGAAATCCTCTTAATAAGAATCGTGCTAGTTTTCTGTGGTACATTGCAGCCTTCCGATTCTTCCTTTTTATGACTTTCTACCGGACACCAGGCTTTATGCTGCTTCTGTGAACGAGGAAAATTCTGCTTTCAATTATTAGGAATAAAACGTCCTCTGCAGCCAAATTTTAGTCCCGACACTGTCCCATCAGCAGGAAAGTCGTCATTAGGTCCCTGCGTCTCTTTAAGTCACCTATTCTCTCTCTGATTAAGATAGTATTTAATTAGTAAGGGGATTTTAAGTATGGAAGTTAACCAGAACCATTTTTCTAAGGACAAATGCTTTAGAACGGGCCATGCCATCATAGCAGGCAATCTAGCAAATTCCCTCCATTAAAGGAGGCTTGTCTTTTATATAGTCTTTCCCAAGATCCATTTTTTGGGAGAACCAGGCAGATCACATAGGTTTAGTAAGTCAAAGGGAAATCACACAGGGCAGATAAGCTAAGGTTGCACGGGTAAAGCGTGGTTAGTCCCATCACTTAGTTCATTCAGTTCTATGGCTTGGAGGGCCACACTTACAACCATGGATGCCACGTTTAACAGGCTGCCGGGACCCAGGAACCAGGGAGGGAAAACAGTCTGGAGGACGCTACCACTGTCTTCTTCTCCACCCTGGGTTGCATAGAAAGGAAGGAGACTGAAAGGATGCTTTTATTCTTGCTTCTCTTTCTAGATAGGTAACAGATTATCTTCAGTTTGCACCCCTCTGGAGTGCACCCTGAAACACTGGAACTTCTTTGATCTCAAGACTTTGAAGAGAAAACCAACTCATCTTCTTTTGCACAAAGGCATGGCATTTTCACTAAACGATTGGAAGCACTGTAAGATCAACCCAGTTCTTTTAGCAGCCATGGCAGGCAAGCCCACAGGGAATAGTTTCCCAGAGCTAAAGCAGATTTTACAGGAGCAATCTGAGACAGCTATTGAATGTCCCAACCTTCCAGTTCCCCTCATTCAGAACCCCATCCAATCGTACCATCAGCTCCTCCAGATCCACCATCTCCGTTATTACCCACTTTCCACACTTCACCCTTACTTCTACAGGAAATGCCTGATGAAAATGGTGCAATGAGGGTTCAAGTTCCCTTCTCATTATAGAACCCTAGGCAAATAAAGGGAAACTTAGGCTGATTTTCTTTTCTTTCTTTCTTTTTTTTTTTTTTTTTGAGGCGGAGTCTCGCTCTGTCTCCCGGGCTGGAGTGTAGTGGTGCGATCTCGGCTTGCAAGCTCCGCCTCCCGGGTTCACGCCATTCTCCTGCCTCAGCCTCCCAAGTAACTAGGACCACAGGCGCCTGCCACCACGCCCAGCTAATTTTTTGCATTTTTAGTAGAGACGGGGTTTCACCGTGTTATCCAGGATGGTCTTGATCTCTTGACCTCATGATCCACCCGCCTTGGACTCCCAAAGTGCTGGGATTAGAGGCGTGAGCCACCGTGCCCAGCCATTAGGCTGATTTTCTGACGATCCTGATAGGTATACAGAAACTTTGCACAATTCAACTCAGGTATTTCACCTCACATGGAAAGATGTTATGCTGCTGCCAAACCAACCCCTCACCGCAACTGAAAAATGGGCAGCTCTGCAAACAGCAGATAATTTTGGAGATGAGCAATATATCCCTTATAATAAACCAAAAGAAAAATAAGCAGATAGGGAGAGTGCAGAAATAGCAGAAACACCATTCTCAGTTGAAAGGAAAGCAGTTCCCCCTTGACAAACTTGATTGTGACCCCAATAGCTCTGCAGATGAATGGAAAAGGAAGCACTTTTTAACATGCATTTTAGAGGGCCTACGAAGAACTAAGGCCAGACCTCTCAATTACTCTAAACTGTCTGTGATAAACCAAAAGCCAGAAGAGAATCCTGCAGCCTTTATGGAAAGGCTGAGAGAGGCACTAATAAAACACACCTCTTTATCTCCTGATTCAGTCAAGGGACAGCTCATCCTCAAGGACAGGTTTATTACACAGGCAGCTCCCAATATTAGAAGGAAACTACAGAAGCAAGCTACAGGACCAGAGAACCTCCTGAAGGTGGCCACTTTGGTCTTTTATAATAGGGACCAGGAGAAGACCCGAAAGAAAAAGAGAAAGCTCAGGAAAAGGACAGAGGCTCTAGTAGCAGCTTTATAGGCTTGCAAAGTCTACGATCCTCTAGGTGCATCTGTTCGTTGCTATCGGTGTGGTAGGCCAGGGCATTTTAAGAAGGAATGCCCAGGCAGCAAGTAAAAGCCATCTCAATCCTGTCCAGCCTTTAGAAGAGACCACATGAAATGAAACTGCCCCCAAAGACAGAGGTCACAGGGTTCAGAACCAGTCTCACAGATGGCCCAGCAGGACTGACGGGTCCCAGGGCTCAAATCCCCGGCTCCAGCAACTCAGACTGCCATTACAGCACAGGACCCCTGGGTGATTCTGGAAATTAAAGAAAGGAAAGTAGACCTCCTTCTAAACACTAGAGCCAGTCTCTCTAATCCAGGCCTCCCCTCCTTCCATAGCACAACCGCAAGGGGTATCTCAGGAAAAACTCGAATCCAATATTTTTCTCAAACTTAGGTGTAGTTAGGAAGACCTATTGTTTACACATGCTTCCAAGCCATTGTCATGAGTCAGAAAAGTCTCCAAATTAACCCAAGGAAATAATTTTAACTGTTTACACTCCACATATGTGACAAGATCACTGTCCTCTAGGGGGAGCTCTTAGCTAACAAACAGCCAGTAAAGCAAGAAGTACATAAGGCAGGATAAGCAGTAGTCACTCTAAATAACATTTCTTCTCAGACACAAGTGTTCAATTAGCTGAACTACTAGCTCTTACAAGAGCTCTTGAATTAAGCAAGGGAAAGATAGCTAACATTTATACTAACTCCAAGTATGCTTTGATAGCTTTTCATGCTCATGCTGCCATTTAAAAGAAAAGACATTCTCTTACCACTACTGGATCTCCTGTAAAATAGCACCAGGAAATGTGGTATTAGTGAAAATCTCAACTCCCTCCTTCCCTATGTCAAGCTGGGAAGGGCCTTGCATTGTTCTTTCAATCTCCTCGGCAGTAAAAATTACAGGAATCAACTCCTGAATACATTGCACTCAAGTCAAGGCCTGAAGAGCTGGGGCAGCAACCCCTGAAAACCCAGAGGAATATCCTGAATATCAATGGGGAGAAATAGAAGATCTTAAGCTGAAAAGCATAAAAGATAAGTAACTTGCAATAGTTTGCCGAGAATAATAGTTTCCAGCTGCATCCATGTCCCTACAAAGGACATGAACTCATCCTTTTTTATGGCTGCATAGTATTCCTTGGTGTATATGTGCCACATTTTCTTAATCCAGTCTGTCACTGATGGACATTTGGGTTGATTTCAACTCTTTGCTATTGTGAATAGTGCTGCAATAAACATACGTGTGCATGTGTCTTTATAGCAGCCAAATATCGCATGTTCTCACTCATAGGTGGGAAGTGAACAATGAGATCACTTGGACACAGGAAGGGGAACATCACATACCGGGTCCTATTGTGGGGTGGGGGGAGGGGGAGGGATAGCATTAGGAGATATACCCAATGTACATGACGGGTTAATGGGTGCGGCACACCAACATGGCACATGTATACATCTATAACAAACCTGCACGTTATGCACATGTACCCTAGAACTTGAAGTATAATTAAAAAAAAAAAAAAAAGATAAGTAACTGAGTGCAGACCACTCATCTTACTCAATCCTACTGCTACCTCACCAGATAATTTGTATTATTTCCGGCCTTTCCTCTCAAAATTTGCCACCAAATATTAGAACTTCTTTTTAACGCATGTTGGCGGGCAGATTTTAATTATTCATAGAATTACATTTGTAACTTTGTAGGTCCCTAAAGGGAAATGTATGTATCTTGGCAAGTAGTTTTAAATGGAAATTATTTACTACACCACTCTTGTGGGAATTATTATAGTCATGCTACTATTTGCAATAGAACTATACACTCTGGCACCACAATGTAGCATTCTGGTTGTAAAATTCTAATTGCTGTAATATTTTGCCTAATTGTCATCCTTATAACAAGATTAGTAATTGCAGAAAAGATTAATGAAGGTTGTTTTGCTTATAGCAGGAATAATCATTACAGATAAGAAGTAAGCATGAAAGTTTTACTATCATTCATTTTGATGGGACTTTGTATTGAAGATTGGTAATATGGTGCACTGTAAGCTATGAAAAGTTAGGAAAAAAGAGATTTTATATAAGGAAAGATTTTGTATGGTAAAATTCTTGTCCTAAAAGGAAATGATTGGTTGTTTAAAGGAAGGATGTTTAGGACAAGTCAGAAAGTTTGAGTATGTTGTAAGAGGGTCTGTGAAAGTCATAAAAGAACTTAATAATTCAAGGAAAAAATTGTCAAGATTAACACTAAAGTTATTTTAGCCACCCAGTAATTTATTTCTCACAATCATATTGCAAGTTATAAAAAATAGCCTAAGACTAAAATTATTCTCTAATGGCAAGTCAAGGGGGAAATGTATGCTTTTCTCAAGGAAAATGTTACTTTTATATTAAAGTTTCTGCTAATGTACAGCACCATCTAGTGGAGGCAAACCGGTAATACAATCCATTGGTGTAACTAACAGGTATCACCCTCGATTGTCATAGTTCTGGTCTGTAGTACCCCCACTAATAGTGGTAATCTTAATACTCATATGCTAACCATATGTTTTAAATTTTCTTGTAAAATTTATCTATTTTCACTAAAAAGCAATCAAACTCCAAATGGTGCTGCAAACCAAACCACGCATGGACACACCATTCTTCCGAGAACCATTAGATCAATATCTGGAGGAGGCCTAACTTCTGTTCTCCTACACAACACCCCTTTTCATCAGGAAATAGCCAGAAAGAATTGTCATCCAAGAATTGTCATCCAACATCCCCTAGCAGCAGTTAGGTTTACTTCTCCAGAGGGGGGAAATAATACAGGAGATAAGAAATAATTTTTAGGCAGCTTGAAAGGGTGGAGGTTATCAGTGAATTTTTCTTTAATAAAAAGCAACCCCTGAACAATTTCCTTTCTAACAGAAAGTGGCTTGAACAACCAGAAGGGCACGCATTAATATTCAAATACCGGAGGCTAGAAACCAGATCCACCCAACATGGTGGTTCCCGCCCTCTTCTCCTTGTCACCATGTGTGACAGGTGTCATGGCTGCCTCCAGATAACACCATGTGTGCAGGACATTATGATGACCCACATTTTCATCTTAAAAGGCTACAGTAGGAGGACCAGTTTTTTCGGGGCTACGTGAATGACACACTTGGTCAAACCAATCCCCTGGACCCTATGCAAATCAAACACTGCGTCTTCCAGACTCCCAATAAAACCTACTGCTTTCCATGGTATCACCATTCGGAGCCTCCCTCCCTCTGTATGGGGGACCTGTTTTTCTTCTTTCTTTCTTCTTTTTACTTATTAATCTTTCTGCTCTTTAACACTGTTGTGGGAATCAGGAGACCAGAGGGACCCATGGGTGGAACAGGAGGATTTTATTTAGGTGGCCACTGCCTCAGCAGATTAATATCCAGAGGCTGAGCAACGAACGGAGACAGGGCTTGACTTTTATTCTTGCAACCAAAGTGGGAGTGGCTTGCCAGTGGCACGAAACTTGTGGGGCAGGGAAAGCAAGCTTACAAAAGCAGAACAAAGGCAGTCATAGTTATGGTCTGTAATCAAACGTAATCAAAATGTGACAGGTTCCTAAGTCAGGCTTACATGTGACTCTTGCTATGAAGGACAGGTGGCTGTTAACTAGGTTTGCTCCAGATGCCTGCACAGCCTTATCTTGTGTCCTTCGCTATGGCACCCAGATGGCTGCAATCTAACCTTGCTCAAGCAGGTCTCATGACCTCTGCGGTGCTACTCAGATGAAAAACAGAGACTTACAGACACTAGTTACAGAAATCAGGAAACCATAAACTCATAAAAACTTGCAGAGCAGGGTACAATCGCACGGAAGGGGGAGGGATTTGAGGGGGAAGCTGCTCATACCAAAGGAAAGAGGGAACATTTATTTTCCCTCTCACATCTCCTGCTTCATCACCACTTGACAGTGTGTTCATGTTGTTAATCTTATTGGCTCACAGGACCCTGGTGTTTCTCAAGTCGTCAGAGTTGTATCAATAAGAGGGAAATGCTACTGTAAGTACTGCACATTTCTAAGAAGTATTTAGGGAAATCCAAAGACAAAAGGGAAAAAAAGCAACAGAGGAAATTTTAGCCCCTGAACCTTATAACTACAGCTAACAGTTAAAATAGTCTAACCTCCAGACAGGTATGTAAAACCTCACACTGAAAACCAATGCAGTTTTGTTTATCTGTTTGTTTACCCTGTATATCATGTGCAACTTTAAACAAAAATTTAAAAGCGCACTAAAATACAAACACAGTTTGAACAGACATAGCAAGTATCAGAATCAGAATCAGATATGGCAGAGATAGTAAAATTATCAGATCAGAAATTTAAAAAAAAACTATGATTAATATGCTAAGGGCTATAAAAGAGTGAATAACATATAAAACACATAAGTAGTATAAACAGAGATAAAAACTATAAAATTGAATTTTTTTAAATGCAAGAAATGGAAAACTAATAGAAATGAAAAGTGATTTTGATGACTTGATGGTCTTATCAACAGTTTGGATATCACCAAGATAAGAATAAGTAAGTTGCAAAAAAAAAAAAAAGTCAGTAGAAACTTCCAAAAATAAAATGCAAAAAAAAAAAAAAGTAATTAAAAATCCAGGACAAAATATATAAGAATTCTAGGACAATTTTTAAAAAGGTATAATATATGTATAATGGGAATATATGTAGAAGAAAAGGTAAGAGACAGGATATATAATTGAAGTAGTAATGAGTGAGAATTTTCCAAAAAAAACAAAAAGGAAAAAAATGAAACTAAATTACAGATAGATCTAGGAAGCTTAGCAAACACCAGGAAGATAGAATGAACCAGCAAGAAGAAAAAAAAGAAAGAAAGAAACTCTAGCTGTAGGCATGAAACTGCAGATATCAAAGACAAGGAAAAAATCTTGACAGAATGCACGGGAAAAAAATTTACAGAGGAAGAAGGATGAGAATTAAATATAACTTCTTTTAAGATACCATGCAAACAAGAACAAAATCATGTGAAATATTTAAGTTATTGAGAGAAAATTATTATGAAAGGAAAATATATTTGGCCACTTTAAGCTGGGAGCCCCTCAGGGCAAATATGCCTCCCATTCTATTCAAAGGCATCCCTCTGCTCACAAAGATAGATTCATATTATGATTGCCTCCCTTGGAAAGACTTATCAGAAACTCAAAATAATACAACCATCTGTCTCTCACCTACCTGTGACCTGGAAGCCCCCAGTTGGGGAACATATACTTGAGTTGTCTCCACCTTTCTGGTAAGAACTAATGTACTTCTTACATATATTGATTGATGTCTCATGTCTCCCTAAAATGTATAAAATCAAGCTGTACCCTGACTACCTTGGGCACACGTTTTCAGGAATTCCTGAGACTGTGTCACAGATGCATCCTCAACCTTGGCAAAATAAACTTGCTAAATTAACTGAGATCTGTCTCAAATTTTCGGGATTCACATAATCATCAACCAAGAATTCTAATTTTGGCAAAAATTATCCCACAGAAATCTAAGAAGAAATAAAGATGTTTTAGATAAACAATAATTAGAAGATTTTTTTTTGCCTAAAGATCTGCCTTGCAAGGCACGTTAAAAAAAATTAGAAAGAAAAATTGATATAGATCAAAAACTTAAATCTCCATAAAAGGAAGAAAGAGCATTAGCAAAGGAATAATTGAAGGTAAAATAAAATCTTTCATTTTTCTTATTCTTAGTTCATTTAATGGATAAGTGTTTGACCACAATATTAATAGCAATGATGGCATTAGTCATTATAGCTTATGGATAAGAAAATTTTATGGCAGCAATGTTACAACGCATAAAAGGGAGGAATTGAGAATATGCTGCTATAAAATACTTGCACTTTCTGGGAGATGGTATTGTGTTCTTTGAAAGTTGGCTTCGATTAGCTGTATAATTTTATGGCAATCACAAAGGCAACCACTAGAAAAAGTTTTATAAAAAGTATAGTAAATATGTTAAGAGAAAAAAATTAAATTATATAAGATCTTAAAACCAGAAAAGGGTGAAAAAGAGCAAAATACAAAACAAAGGAAAAGGCCAACAAGAAGAGGAACAAGTATAATACATATTAATTCAACTGTATTAGTAAGCATTTTTAGTATCAATGATCTAAATACAACCAACACCACCAAAATACAAAAGGTTATTCAAGGCTACTATGAAAACCTTTACATGCATAAACTAGAAAACCTAGAGGAGATGGATACATTCCTGGAAATATGCAATCCTCATAGCTTAAATCAGGAAGAATTGGGAACTCTGACAGACAGTAACAAGCAGTGAGATTGACATGGTAATATAAGAAATGCCAACAAAACATAGTCCAAGACTAAATGAGTTCTACCAGACATTCAAAGAAGAATTGGTACCAATCCCATTGACACTATTCTACAAAATAGTGAAAGAGGAAATAATTCTATGAAGCTGGCATCTCCCTAATACCAAAAGTGGGAAAACACATAATAAAAAGAGAAAAATACAGACCAAAATATCTGATAAACATATATGCAAAACTCCTCAACAAAATGCTAGCTAACCAAATCCAACAGCATATTAAAAAGATAATACATCATGATCAAGTGAATTTCATACCAGTAATGGAGAGATGGTTTAACATATGCATGTCAATAAATGTGATACATCACATAAACAAAATTTCTCTTAAAAAATCACACCATCAACTGAATAGACAAAGAGAAACCATTTGACAGAATCCAGTATCCCTTTAAGATTAAAACCCTCAGCAAAATCAGCTTACAAGGGAGATACCTTAAAGTAATGAAAGCCATTTATGACAAACCCACAACCAACATAATATTGAACAGAGAACATTTGAAAGCATTACCTCTGAGAAATGGAACAAGACGAGAATGCCCACTCTCACCACTACTAGTCAACATAGTACAGGAAATACTAGCCAGAGCTATCAGACAAGAGAAAATAATAAAAATGATCCAAACCACTAAAGAGGAAGTCAAACCATCACTGTGTACTGATGATATGATCATATACCTTAGAAAACACAAAAGACTCCTCAAAAAACTTCTAGAACTGATAAATGAATTCAGCAAAATTTAGGATAAAAATTTATGTACACAAATCAATAGCTCTGCTATACATCAACAGCAGCTAAGCTGAGAATCAAATCAAGAACACAATCTCTTTTACAATAGTTGCAAAAAATAAAATAAAATAAAATAGGAATATATCTAACCAAGGAGGTGAAAGACCTCTATAAGGAAAATTACAAAACACTGCTGAAAGAAATCATACTTGACACAAACAAATGGAAACACACCCAATGCTCACAGATGAATAGAATCAATATTGTCAAAATGACCATACTGCCAAAAGCAATCTACAAATTCAATGCAATTTCCATCAAAATACAACTATCATTCTTCACAGAACTAGAAAAAACAATCCTAAAATTCATAAGGAATGAAAAAAGAACCCATGTAGCCAAAACAAAACTAAGCAAAATGAACAAATATGGAGGCATCACATTATCTGACTTGAAACTATACTGTAAGCCCATAGTCACCAAAACAGCATGGTACTGGCATAAAAATAGGCACATAAACCAATGGAACAAAATAGAAACCCTGAAATAAAGCTAAATACTTACAGCCAACTAATCTTTGACAAAGCAAACAAAAACATAAAGTGGGGAAAGGACACCCTATTCAACAAATGGTGCTGGGATCATTGGCAAACCACATTTAGGAGAATGAAACTGGATCTTCATCTCTCATCTTACACAAAAATCCACTCAAGATAGATCAAGGACTTAAATATAACACCTGAAACCATAACAATTCTAGAAGATAACATCAGAAAAACCCTTCTAGACATTGGCTTAGGCAAAGACTTCATGAACAAGAAACCAAAAGCAAATGCAACAAAAACAAAGATAAACAGTTGAAACTTAATTAAAGGGCTTCTGCACAGTAAAAGGAACATTCACCAGAGTAAACAGACAATACACAGAGTGGAAGAAAATTTTCACAATCTATACATCCAACAAAGGACTAATGTCCAGAATCTACAAGGAACTCAAACAAATTAACAAGAATAAACAAGCAGTCCCATCAAAAAGTGAAAATAGACAATTCTTAAAAAAAGATATACAAATGGCCAACAAACATATGAAAAAATGTTCAACATCACTAATAATTAGGGAAATGCAAATCAAAACCACAATTCAATACCACCTTACTCCTGCAAGTATGGCCATAATCAAGCAATAATAGATGTTGGTGTGCATGCGGTGAAAAGAGAACTTCTACAATGCTGGTCAGAATGTAAACTAGTGCAACCACTATGAAAAATAGTGTGGAGATTCCTGAAAGAACTAACAGTAGACCTACCATTTGATTCCGCAATCAAACTACTGGGTATCTACCCAGAGGAAAAGAAGTCATTATACCAAAAAGATACTTGGACATGCATGTTTATAGAAGCACAATTTGCAATTGCAAAAATATGTAACCAGCCCAAATGCCCATCAATCAACAAGTGGATAAAGAAATTACTACTCAGAGCCATAAAAAGGGAACAAATTAATTGCATTCACAGCAACCTGGATGGAACTGGAGACCATTATTCTAGGTGAAGTATAACTCAGGAATGGGAAACCAAACATTGTATGTTCTCACTCTTAAGTGGGAGGTGAGTTATGAGAATTCAAAGGCATAAGAATAATACAATGAACTTTGGGAACTCAGAGGAAAGGGTGGGAAGGGGATGAGAATAAAAGACTACGAATCGGGTTCAGTGTATACTGCTCGAGTGACAGGTGAGCCAAAATCTCACAAATCACCACTAAAGAACTTACTCATGTAACCAAATGCCACTTATTTCCCAAAAATCTGTAGAATAAAAAATTTTTTAAAAAACTTAAGAAAAAGAAACGAGCAAGATTGACTTATTTATGTGGTAAATTACACATAAGATAAAATTTTCTTTTTAATCATTTTCAAGTATATTGTTCAGTGATGTTAAGTGCATTCAAATTGTTGTGCAATCAATACCACCATCCATTTCCAGAACTCTTTCACTTTTCCAAACTGAAACTCTCTACCCATAAAATAATGACTCCACATATGTCTCATCCCCCATCATTTTACAAACATCATTCAACTTTCTATCTTTATAAATTTGACTAATCTAGGTACCTCAAATAATTAGAATCATATAGTATTTGTCCTTTTGTGATTAGCTTATTTCACTTAGCATAATGTTTTCAGTGTTTATCCAAGTTGAAGCATGCCTCAGAATTTCATTTATTTATTTATTTATTTATTTATTTATTTATTTATTGAGATGGAGTTTCACTCTTATTGCCCAGGCTAGAGTGCAGTGGTGCGATCTCAGGCTCACCGCAACCTCCGCCTCCTGGGTTCAAGCAATTCTCCTGCCTCAGCCTCTGGAGCAGCTGGGATTACAGGCGTGTGCCACCACACCCGGCTAATTTTCTATTTTTAGTAGAGACGAGGTTTCTCCATGTTGGTCAGGCTGGTCTTGAACTCCCAACCTCAGGTGATCTGCCGGCCTCGGCCTCCCAAAGTGCTGAGATTACAGGCATGAGCCACCACGCCCAGCAATTTCTTTTATTTTTTAAGACATTATTTCATACCACATTTTGTTCATCGATTCATCTTTCAATGGACATTTTCATTGTTTCCACCTTTTTGGCTATTGTGAATATTGCTGTTATAAACATTAGTTTATTAAGATTTGTTTACATACTTGATTTAAATTCTTTTGGTTGTATATGCAGAAGTGAAATTGCTGAATTGTATAAGTGTCTGTTTAATTTTTGGAGAAACAGATTGTGTTATTGAATATTATAATATTTTTGAATATTATAAAACCTTCATGAAAACTATTTAATATTTAATAAAACATAAATAGTGAATGTGTTAGAATAGATACAAGTGGAAGCTAAAATTTTGTTTCATAAAAGGGCCTTTTAAATCAGTGGGGAAAGATATGTTAGTCAATAAATAGTGTCAGAACATAAATTATTTTTATAACAAAGAAAGGCTTCTATTTCATCATTCAGATTGAAATAAGTGCCAGATTAAGAAAATGTTTTAATGAGACATTTGGCACCTTTGATAATGTTACACAAACACACAAGTGAACTTTAGAATAATCTGTGAGGAAATGCCTTTCTAGGAATACAAGGTACATATTATCAATATTCACTAATGTCTGAGGGTAGTCTTCTGTTTACACAGTTTGGTTGCACTTCCCTAATCTCTTAAATTTAGGTGAGACCACAAAAATTATTTCAACAAGCATATGTGAATAGAAACAATTATAAAGGCAAAACTCTCCTTTTACCACTATGGTTGGTGATATTGTAAATGGTGGAACCTCGTTCTGCCTGGGATTTAGAATTGACATGTATATTAAGTAATAAATGACACTTTGTCATTTGACCCAATGGAATTTGGAGTCTAGGACTTTATTATCACCTGGTCTATGCTGACTAAAAACCACTTGACATGTAACAGAAACAATCAAGAAACAGTGCTGATCAATTTAATGTTTACAATTAAATCATTTTTCACATGTATAGTCATAAAGAAATCACAATAACTAATACAAACAGAATAAAGCATGTTTCCTGTATTTTTGCTAAAAAAAATAGGTTTCATTATTCAATAAGAAAAAAATAGAAACTTGAACAAAGGGCGAAGTTTATATAAAAAGCTACATAAATGGCCAATTGGCATGTATCAATATTTAATGTCATTAACAATTAAAAAAATCAACTTTGGGGTAACTATGGAAGGCTATACTAAAAAGACTGACAAAGAATAAGGAGTTTACTGGAAAAATACCAGAGTATTCATCTACTGTTGATGCAGTATTTATAGTGAAACATGTGAATATATCTGTCAAATTTTATGATGTCCTTTTCTTGACCAAATTTATATCTAAGAATAAATGTTATCACGCTACTCACAAAAATACAAAAAGGCACATGCTCATCAGGTGGGCTCTGACAAAGTGATGGTACAGGGATAGGACAGAGTGATGTATCATCATCAGACTACATAAGGCCTCATATCTATACTAATATGGAAAAATCTCCAAGAAACATTTTTAAGAAGAAGACATTCTCATAATTTGGTGGCCTACACAGCATCCACTCTCTCAAAAAGACTGAGGTATTTTCTAAAATTAAATGTACAGCCGAGTTTATGAGAAATAAAGGAAATTCTTTGTGACCAGAAAAAAATAGGGGACCTGAAAACCAAATAAGCTAGTGACTTGACACCATGGATAATGGGAATATGGGGAAGGGGAATATAAAAAATCTAAGACCTCCTACTACAATGTCAGCACTGGGATGGGAGATATGGTTGTGTATGCATATGAAATGGGGAATCAACACATGTTCCACTGTACAATGTTGAATCTCATAAAGTATTATATTTCCAGTAAAGAGTGAAAAGAGTGAACCATAGAGGAAAGAAAATTCAGCCATTAGACACAGGAAAGGAACAAAGAATCTCCTCTTTGATTCTGAATATGAGAAGAACAAATTTTCAATTGGGAATTTATAATACATTTATGCCACATATGAGTCTTATATTTCAGTTTGTATGGCACACACAGTTTGTTCTCTGATTAGTGTTATTTGCAGAAATAGTACAAGACACATAAATTTAAAAGCCCTTGAAAATAGAAATTTAAGACCATACTTGCAAATTACTATAAGTCAAATAAACATAACAAAATTATTCAAATATTTTAAATTAAATAAACACATGAGATACCAACCATCTCACACCAGTTAGAACGGCGATCATTAAAAAGTCAGGAAACAACAGGTGCTAGAGAGGATGTGGAGAAATAGGAACACTTTTACACTGTTGGTGGGAGTGTAAACTAGTTCAGCCATTGTGGAAGACAGTGTGGCGATTCCTCAAGGATCTACAACTAGAAATACCATTTGACCCAGCCATCCCATTACTGGGTATATACCCAAAGGATTGTAAATCATGCTGCTATAAAGACACATGCACACATATGTTTATTGTGGCACTCTTCACAATAGCAAAAACTTGGAACCAACCCAAATGCCCATCAATGATAGACTGGATTAAGAAAATGTGGCCCATATATACCATAGAATACTATGCAGCCATAAAAAAGGATGAGTTCATGTCCTTTGTAGGGAGATGGATGAAGCTGGAAACCATCATTCTCAGCAAACTATCGCAAAGACAGAAAATCAAACACCGCATGTTCTCACTCATAGGTGGGAAGTGAACAACGAGAACACTTGGACACAGGAAGGGGAACATCACACATCGGGGCCTGTCGTGAGGTGGGGGGAGGGGGGAGGGATAGCATTAGGAGATATACCTAATGTAAATGATGAGTTAATGGGTGCAGCACACCAGCATGGCACATGTACACATATGTAACAAAACAGCACGTTGTGCGCATGTACTCTAGAACTTAAAGTATAATAATAATAATAAAAAGAAAAATCCAAATAGACTGAAAAAGAAAGAAAGAAAGAAAGAAATGCACATAAACATGTGTGTATTGTCGCTAAAATTATGCCAAGGCAAAATTTAGAGATTCATGTTTCTACTAGCAAATAAGAAATGAATTTTGCATCCAACTACAGAAGATAGAAAGAGAACAACAGCAAAACTCAAGGAAAATAGAAGTATATCATAATGTTAAGAGAAAAAATAAAGATAAATAAAATAAACAATAAGGAGATGAAAAAAGACCCAAAGCTGTTGCTTTGAACAGGTTAACAAAATAAGAAATTAAAAAAAAAACCTTGTTAAAATGCATTAAAATATTAAAAATATGAGAAGCCAATAATTCTGTGAGGTTAAATGCTTTAGAAACAGACACACTACTATGCATAGCCCACATGTTGGTAAATAAAGTGGATAAATTTTTAAATGAATGAAGCATATCCAAACTTTCTCAGAAAGAATGAAAAAGCATGAATATTTAACAAATAATACGTTAAATAGGCTGAGAGTGACAGCTGACACCTGTAATCCCAACACTTCAGAGGTCGAGACTGGTGGATAGTTTGAGCCCAAGAGTCCGAGACCAGTCTTGGGCAACATGGCAGAAACACGTCTCTACGAACAATACGAAAAAAGTCAGTCATGGTGGCATGCACCTGTAATCCCAGCTACCCTAAAGGCTGAGTTGAGAGGACCACTTGAGCTAGGGAGGTCAGGGCTGCAATGAGCCACAAGTGTACCACTGTACTCCAGTCTGGGTGAGAGTCAGACTGTGTCTAACTAAATAAGTAAGTCAAAATCAACTTCCTCTCCCTGTCTCTCTCTATAAAACAAACTATACAGTTTGAACATTTTAAGAGGAAAGCTTCACCAAACTATATAAGAGGAAAAAAATATTATTTAAATTATATCAGAAAATAAAAACATACTGCGCAAATCAGCTTTGATGCCAGTATAACCGTGATACCAAATCCAGAAACAAGAAACTTAGATCTTGAAAATATAAGATGAAATCCACTTATGGACATAAACTAAAAATTTCTAAATAAGATATTTGTTAACTTAATTCAGGGAATTTATGAATGTTTTCATTTTCTAGAAAAAGTTTTAATGTACATCGTAACACTAACAAGTTATTTTACATATATAATGTTTGTTTGTAAGACTTCTTAAAATGTGTAAATATATTAAAGAAATAAATAATTAGAAAACGGGCAATCTTTTATTAATATATCACTGTTTTATTAATATGCCACCAAAACATTTAACTTGTTATGTAGTATATTTAAGGAATAAGACAGAAATATCTACTATCCCAGTATATATTCAACATTAACCTGGATATCCTAAGCAGTTTTAGCAAGACAAGACAAAGAAGAAAAACAGCCTAATTTTTTTTTTGTTATTTTTCCATCCCTCACCAGGACAGCCTCACATTTTCAAAAGTAAGACAAAAACTGTCATTGTTCTTAGATGGTCTAAATGTCTACACAGGAAAACAAAAAGAATATGTGGGCCAGGCATGGTGGCTCACACCAGCACTTTGGGAGGCCGAGCTGGGAGGATCACCTGAGTTCAGGAGTTCGAAACCAGCCTGGCCAACATGGTGAAACATCATCTCTACTAAAAATACAAAAAGTAGCCAGGCATGGTGGCGGGCAGGCACCTGTAATCCCATGTACTCGGGAGGATGAGGCAGGAGAATCACTTGAACCCAGGAGGCTGAGGTTGCAGTGGGCCGAGATTGTGCCACTGCACTCCAGCCTGGGCAACAGAGCGAGACTCAAATAAATAAATAAATAAAATTAAAAAAAATAGGATCAATTAGCTATTTAAATGTATAAGGGAACAAAATTATACCTGTGGAAAAAAGGTAAAATTAAATTTCTATAGTATTGTTTTTTAATGATACATAAATCTGATATGTTACATTTTACAATCAGTTTGTCAGTTTTAAAAAAAGATCCCTGCTGGGATTTTAACTGAGATTACATTGAATGAAGAGATAATTTCCATGGTATTGAATAATTTGAAGACTATAATGTATCTTTCATGTCAACATCTTGTACTTATGTTTTATACACTTCTGTGAAGTGTTTTGGACATTTTAGGCTTTTATGAGATTGTCAGTGATTTTTAATTATGTTTAAGCTGTTTGTTTCCAATATAATGAAATAAAATTGATTTTAATTTTTTTTTTTTTTTTTTTGGAGATAGAGTTTCACTCTTTTTGCCCAGGCTGGAGTGTAATGGCGCGATCTCGGCTCACTGCAACCTCTGCCTCCGTCTAATTTTTTGTATTTTTAGTAGAGATGGGGTTTCACCATGTTTGTCAGGATGGTCTTAATCTCTTGACCTCGTGATCTGCCCACCTCGGCCCCCCAAAGTGCTGGGATTACAGGCGTGAGCCACCCTGCCTGGCGATTTTAATATTTTAATCCTGTCTCAGTTTTGAAAGATTCACTTTTTAATTCTGACAGTCTATTATTATTTTCTACATAGGTAAATATGTGTCCATGAATAATGACATTTTATTTATCCCTTTTAAATTCTTAGATCTTTATTTCTCTTTTGCACTTTATTTCATGGGTCAAGACTTTGAGTAA
The DNA here is from genome assembly GCF_008728515.1 of Papio anubis. Classification (NCBI taxonomy): domain Eukaryota; kingdom Metazoa; phylum Chordata; class Mammalia; order Primates; family Cercopithecidae; genus Papio; species Papio anubis. The sequence goes on from NC_044996.1 coordinate 62,947,436, forward strand.
AATATAAAATTAGGATGACAAACTCACTTTAATTTACCAGGCACTTTCCAAGTTTTATCACTGAGAGCCCCATGTACTGAAAAACATTTCAGTATCTGTAAAACTGAAAAGTTTAATCACTCTGTAAGAGATATGTGGATAACAGGCATTTATGTCTGTTTTTTGTTCTCATAGAGAAAAATTTTTAACATTTTACTATCAAACATGATCTGTGGTTTTGGTAGAAACTTTAATCTACTGAAGATTTCCTCTTCTATTCATAATTACATTTTTAAAATCATCAATAATGTTAGGTATCATCAAAGAATTTTTCTGCACTCATTGATATAACCAAATAATTCATATTTATTTTTCTATTAATTCAGTACTTTGATCAGATTTTGAATGTGAAGCCAATCTGGCTTTCCTGCCATAAAACTTCTATGTCATATTATTCTTTATAATTATCACTGGATTCAAATTTGCTAGTAATTTGTTAAAAAGTTTGCATCTATATACATAATAGATTGGTGTGCGATATTTTTTGCATTAATCGTCTTTGCAAGTTTTCATATATACACGATGCTGATTGCATAAAACAATGTGTGATATACTTTCTCTTTTTCTGGTTTCTGACAATATGTTTGAGTGATTTTGTTTTCATCTTTTTACATATTTGATTGAATTGATCAGATATTCCATATCGACTGTAGTTTGCTTCAGGATAAAGTATTCATTTGCAAATAAAATATTTTTAGTCAATATGGAGCTTTTTAAATTTCATGTGTTCATTTTAGTAACTTGGTTTTCAACTTCTCTGACTATTTAATATATGATATCACATCCATTGGCTCAACTCTTTTTTTTTGTAGTATACTCTTAAGATGTTTTGATATCTACAAGTTATGCAGTAATACATTCCTGAATTTGTGTGTATTCATCCTGTATTCTTTTATTCTGATCTGTTTCGCAACACTGTTATCACTTTTATTACTCTATACTCCAAAAAATACCTTAAACATACCTGATTATCTCTGTTGTATATTTGCTTGCTACTTTATTGTTTTCAGTTTCTATTTCTTCTTTCTTCTTTGGATTTAGTTATATGTTCTTTTACTAATGTCATAAGGTGAATGCATGATGTTTTAAGACAGATCATTGTATTTTTGTCTTTGTGGTTTTCTATGTAAATGAATTTAAGACTGCAAAATTTCCTCTATGCACATATTTTAGCTGTGTCTCACCAATTTTAAGATGTAGGATTTCCATTTTATTCACAATACTTTATATTATCATGATTTATTCTTTGATATATAATATAACAGAGTATTTCTGATTTTCCAAAAGAATTTTGATTTTTCCAGTTATCCTTTTGTAATTGATTATTAACTTATTTTTATTGTAGTAAATAGAAGAATGGACTGTACATGATACCAATCTTACAAAATTTGCTGAGACATGTTTTCAGCCCAGCATATGGTTAAATTTGATAAAAGTTCTATAACCACTGGATAATAATATGTACTTTGCAGCTGTTGGGCAAAATAGTATTACGTATATCAGTATCTTTTTGTTACAGTCAAATCTTCCACATTCCAACAGATGTTTTCTGTGTGTTCTTCCTATTAGACACCCAGTCAGCTATGTTAAATCTCTCACAATGGTTAAATTATCTTGTTTCTGTTAATTCTTGCTATGTATTTTAAAATTTAACTCGGTAGCTCTTTGTTGCCTTCAAACAGACTGTGTGTAGTTTTTTTATTTTTATTTTTTCTAATTGTTCTCAGCAGAAAAGTTGTTTTAGAATAGCACACACTCCCATTGTCATAAGAGAAGTCCACTTAGTAGTATTTATACCTTTTTCATTTTTGCCTTAAAAATATTTTGAAAACCATTTTGTAATTATTTTACCTTGATACTGTAAAAAATAATTTTTATGACAATTTTTTTCTGGAAAAACTCAGAGTTCGTATTTTCTATATTTATTTATCTCATCATTTTAACTTTGGGGTCATAAATACTCTGTATATTTTTGTTAAAAATAAAGTTAATCATAACATCTGCAAAAATAAAGGCAGTTTTAATAATGCCCTTCTAATATTCTAATATCTAATATTTTCTTATTACAAATGATATCTCTCAGAGCATTCTTAAATAATAGATATGAATTGTAATTCTTCCCTTCTCTTGACGTTAATGAGGATACTTCAGGTATTTTATCATGATGATTAACAGATTATTTTTTTTTTCTAGCCCTACTTGACAAACTCTTATTTTTAAAAATCATTTGTTGGTATTGTAAATCTTTTCTATGCCATTCAAAAAAGAGTGTATTCTCCTCATCAGATTTTGTAAGTTCAATGAATTATATCGATGTTTGAAATCATATTAAATCTATTTGTAATGCAGTATCCAACTTTAATTGTGAGTCTGAGGAAGATGATGGAGACAAGACAGGGCTAACATGCAGATTCCACTTGGATGGACAGACCCTGCTGAGACACACACCACGAACTTTTGCTCCAAGAACAACATCAGAAACATACCAGGAAAACTGAAAGATTTCACAAATCCTTTGAAAGCAGCAGCATGCCACTGCAAATTCTGCAAGACGCAAAAAAACTGAGTTTCCAAAGTGTGAGAAGGGGGAAACTTGCCTCTAAACACAAATGCCTATTGGTGAATTCAAAAATCCACATCATGGGAGAAGAATTTAACCTTAGCTAGAGCTGAAGTGGATTTAGAGAGCTGTGCAAAATATAAAAGTAGAAGCAACAGTGGTGGAAAGAGCCTTATAAGCACTCAGAGTCTCCAGCTCAAGCCCAGGGAAGACATTCCTGACTATATCTCACAGGGGCCCTCAGGGAAGACAGCCAGAAGAATTAGGGAGTGGTCACAGGTGAAAAAAACTTCCAACTGAATTTCATATAATATAAAATATAATAATAATTTCAACTGTGCACAAATTTTCTTGAGCAGAATCCAAAGGGTTAACTGTAACTGCTACAGATACCAGCACAGGAGTCACCACGTTTGCTTTCTCAGTGGAGAAGCTCAAGGCCTGGATCAAGTTCTAAGTAGGCACTGCAGGAGCAAGACCAGCCTTGCCAACCTCATGGGAACTGTGTGAGGCCTTTTACTACTGGTGATCTCCCACTTTTCTGGCAAACTATATGACACAGCAGAGGCAGCCACAGTCCCCTCTAGAACATAACTCCATTGGCCTGAAATGCCCTCCATTCCCTACTGTGGCCACAGCAGCCCCTGCCCAAGGAGTGTCTGAGAACAGACTTGCTTAATCTTGCCTCCACCTTATGACATTTATCTATAGCACCCTTATAGCTAAAAACAAAAGATATAAACTGTTGGAAGCTTCGTGTCCCACCCATCACCTAAAAAACTAGAATTATTACTCTGACCAATGTTGGGCAAGCTCATATACCTCAACTACCACCTTAGCTAATGCTCTCTTGAGAGTACCACCTCCTGGCTGAAGTCCAACAAACTCAGGCCATTTCAGCAACTCATGACAAAATCACCCTGCTCTCAGGAAGGAGAAAACAACAGCTAATTCCATTGCTTGCAAAATCCTGGCTAACAAGAGCTCCTGAGTATGTCTACCTGACAACTTCACTGCTAGCATAACCAGCATTCAGGAAAGCTAGCACACTAAACCAAATACTCTAACCATCTACTTCACTTCCCTGCCACCTCTACCAGAGCAGGTGCTGGTATCCACAGCTGGGAAACCTGACAGCAGATCCCATCACAGGACTCTGCAGACATTCCCCAGTGCAAGCCTAGAGACTGATAGCCCTGTTGGCTGGTCAGACCCAGAAAAGATATAACAATCACTGCAGCTCAGCTTTCAGTAAGCCCCATCCCTAGGGGTAAGGTGGAGAGCACCACATCAGGAAATCAACCCGTGAGACAAAAGAATCTGAAGAGTTGGCCTTGATTTGCAGATATTTCCGCTGTAATAGTCTGCTAAACTGAGAAGAAATCAAAAAAGCAATTCTGGTAATATGACAAAACAAGGTTCTATAACACCCACAAAAGATCACACCAGCTCCCCAGCAATGGATCCAAATCCAGCAGAAATCTCTGAATTTCCAGATAAATAATTCAGAAGGTTGATTACTAAGCCTACTCAAAGACATAACAGAATAGTGTTAACTAACTTAAATAAATTTAAAAAAATACATGATATGCATGAAAAATTTTCCAGAGAATTAGATATCATTAAAAAACCCACAACTTCTGGTAATGAAAGACACACTTAGGGAAACATAAAATGCAGTGGAAAAGTTTCAACAATAGACTAGAACAAGTGGAATAAAGAACTTCAGAGCTCAAAGACAAGCTTTTTGAGTTAACACAATTAGACAAAGACAAAGAAAAAATAATGTTTTTAAAATAAGCAAAGCCTTCAAGAAATTTGGAATTCTATTTAATGGCTGAACATAAAAATAACTGGTGTTCCTAAAGAAGAAGAGAAATCTAAAAGCTTGGAAAACTCGTTTGAGGGAATAATTGAGGAAAACTTCCTGGTCTTGCTAGAGATCTAGACATCCAAATACAAGAAGCTTAAATTACACCTGAGAAATTTATTGCCAAAAATCATCACCTAGGCACATAGCCATCAGGTTATCTAAAGTCAAGACAAGGAAATAATTCTAAGAGCTGTAATACAAAAACATCAGATAACCTATAAAGGACAATGTATGAGATTAACAGCAGATTTTTCAGCAGAGACTTTAGGGTCCCATCTTTAGCCTCTTGAAACAAAATAATTGTCAGTCAAGATCTCTGTATCCAGCAAAACTAAGTTTCATAAATGAAGAAAAGATACCATCTTTTTCAGACAAATGCTGAGAGAATTCAACAAAACTAAGCCAGCACTACAGGAAATGCTAAAAAGACTCCTAAATCTTGAAACAAAACCTTGAAATACACCAAAATAGAACCTCAATAAAGCATAAATTTTACAGAACCTATAAAACGACGACACAATTTTTTTTTTTTTGAAAAAAAAAAAAAGGTATTTAAGCAACACCTAACATAATGAATAGAACAGCACCTCACATCTCAATACTACTAATGTTGAATTTAAGTAGCCTAAATGCTCCATTTAAAATATACCAAATGGCAGAATGCATAAAAATCCACTAACTAAGTATTTGCTGTTTTCAAGAGGCTCACCTAACACATAAGGACTCACATAAACTTAAGGTAAAGGGGTGGAAAAAGATATTTTATGAAAATTGAAATGCAAGCAGTAGTAGCTATTCTTATATCAGACAAAACAGAGTTAAAAAAAAAGGGGGAAAAAAAGACACACAGTGAAATTATATAATGATAAAAAGTCTAGTCCAACAAGAAAATATAACAATTCTATATATATATAACATGACACTGGAGCTCTCAAATTTATAAAACAATGACTGTTAGACCTAAGAAATGAGATAGATGGCAACACAATAATAGTGGAGAACTTTAACACTTCACTGAAAGCACTGGACAGGTCTCAAGAGAGAAAATCAACATAGAAACAATGGACTTAAACTGTAGCCTAGACCAAATCAACTTAGCAGATATTTACAGAACATTCTACCCAGCAACTACAGAATATACATACTTTTCTTCAGCACATGGAACATTCTCCAAGATAGACCATATGATATGATAGGTCACAAAACAAACCTTGATAAATTTAAGAAAGTCACAATTTTATCAATTATCCTCTCAGGCCACAGTGTAATAAAACTGGAAATTAACCCAAAAGGAACCCTCAAAACTATACAAATACATGGAAATTAAATATTATGCTCTTAAATGATCTTTGGATCAATAATAAAATCAAAATAAAAATTAAAAAAATATTTTAGCTTAACGATAATTGTGGCACAACCTATCACAATCATAGCATTAAAAGCTTACATTAAAAAAAAGTCAGAAAGAGCTCAATTAGACCATTTAAGATCACACCTCAAGGAACTAGAGAAACAAGAATAAACCAACCCAAACCCTGTAGAAGAAAAGAAATAACAATATCAGAGCAGAAGTAAAGGAAATTGAAACAAAAATATACAAAAGGTAAATGAAACAGAAAGCTGGTTCTTTGAAAAGATAAACAAAATTAATAGACATTAGTGAAATTCACCAAGAAAAAGAGAGAGATCCAAATAAGCTCAATTAGAAATGAAATGAAAGCTATTACAACGGATTCCACAGAAATACAAAAGATAAAAAATACTGTGAACACTTTTATGCATACAAACTATAAAATCTAGAAAAGATGAATAAATTCCTGTAAATATACAACTCTCCTAGATTAAATCAGCAAGAATATGAAATTCTGAACAGACCAATAACAAGTAGTGAGATTAAAACAGTAACAAAACAATTGCCAACAAAAAAAAGTTCAGAACCAGTTGGATTTACAGCTGAATTCTATCAGACATTCAAGGAAGAATTGGTACCAACCTTACTGAAAACTATTTCAAAAGATAGAGAAAGAGGCATTCCTCCCTAAATCATTCTATGAAGCCAGTATCACCCTAATAACCAAACCAAGAAAGGACACACTATAAAAAAGAAAACTACCGACCAATATCCCTGATGAACATGATGCAAAAATCCTCAACAAAATACTAGCTAACTGAAACCAAGAAAATATCAAAAAGACAATACGCCACAATCAAGTGGGTTTTATACAAGAGATGCAGGGATAGTTTAACATACACAAGTCAATAATTGTGATACATCACATAAACAGAACTAAAAACAAAAATTTTATGATCATCTCAATAGACACAGAAAAAGCATTTGACAAAATCCAGCATCCCTTCATAATTAAAACCGTCAGCAAAATTAGCATAGAAGGGACATACTTCAAGGAAGTAAAAGCTACGTATGACAAACCCACAGCCAACATTATACTGAATAGATAAAAGTTGAAAGTATTTCCCCTGAGAACTGAAAGAAAACAAAGATGTCTACTTACCACTTCTACTCAACATAGAACTGGAATTCCTAGCCAGAGCAAACAGAGAAAGAAATAAAGGCCATCTAAATCAGTAAAGAAGAATTCAAACTGTCACTGTTTGCCAAGGATATAATCGTATACTTAGAACACCCTAAAGACTCATCCAAAAAGCTCCTAGACCTGATAAATAAATTCAGCAAAGTTTCAAGAAACAAAATCAATCTTCACAAATCAATACCACTGCTATTCACCAACAAGGCCCAAGCTTAGAATTAAATCAAAAACTCAGTCTCTTTCACAACAGCTAATATACCTAACCAAGGAGGTGAAATATCTCTATGAGAAAAATTACAAAATATTGCTGAAAGAAATAATTAGCTACACAAACAAATGGAAACATATCCCATTCCCATAGATGGATAGAATCAATATTGTGAAAATGACCATATTACCAGAAGCAATTTAGAGATTCAATGCATTCTTGTACATTTCAATTATCTTTAGATGTTTAATAATGCTCTTAGCATTTTAATGCTATAAATAGATATATTTTTTATTTTATTTATTTCACTTTTATTTTGCTTTATGTTGGTTTGATTTACAAATAAAAACTGTAAATTATATTCATCAACTCAGAGTTTCTGGAGCATTTTTGCAGCCTACTTCATTATGTTACTTTAATATTTTCCATCTCTATCAATTTTGAGATTTTTTCTTTATTAAAAGTAGCATTTTCACAAAAATAAAGATGATTGTTGGCTAAATTAGACAAATTAAGAACTTGTTATTTTCTCTGTTATACCTAAAATCTCTTACAGTAAGAAAGTATAATATAGAATTGAATTACTTTAAAGTTTAGGCTGATCAAAAGGTGAAAACCTCAGGTGTATGGAATGGCATTATTCTACAGAAAAGTTAAGTTTTCTACAAATTTTTAGTAATAAATAAATTTGCCAGGCACAGTGGCTCAATGCCTGTAATCCCAGCACTTTGGGACACCAGGGCGGGTGGCTCACCTGAGGTCAGGAGTTCAAGACCAGCTTGACCAACATGGTGAAATCTGGTCTCTACTAAAAATACAAAAATTAGCTGGGCATGGTGGCGGGTGCCTATAATCTCAGCAACTGGGGAAGCTGAGGCAGGAGAATCACTTGAACCTGGGAGGTGGAGGTTGCAGTGAGCCGAGATCCCACCGTTGTAGTCTAGCCTGGTCAACAGACAGAGAGACTCCATCTCAAAATTAATTAATTAATTAACTAATCCACTAGGTAATGTTAGGAGAGAATATTCAACACAATATAAAGTATCATTTTGCTACACAAACATCATTCTGATTCTGTTTTCATCAATGCATGTATTTTAAGAAAATGAAATTAAGAAAAATATTTTGTTAAACTGTCCAAATTTAAATAATGCTTCATTTGATGACCTTGGATAACATGCATTGTTAATCCAAGAGGACAATAGAAACTCTAAAATTCTTTAGAAAAATTATGTTTGAAATTAAGATCCCTTGAAAATCTTGATAATGAAATATACATATTTTGCTAAAATTTAATGTTTCTAACCAAAGCAAGCAATGTAATTTAGAATGTTTCAAAAATAAAATCTTTACATACAAATTATTTGTATAAATGTGCTTGAAATAATAAATAAAATTAAAACTTGATGACATAAGATTTTTAAGTGCTTGGTTTCCATATGAATAATTTAGAAAAATATATTTGTAGGCAATTTGTCCATCATATCAACAAATATTTATTTGCTATATATTTTTGAAAATTGTCTTCTTGATATTTCACATGTATATATTACAGACAATCATAAAAAATACAATTAAGTCTTTAGGAAAAGAATGTTCAAAAAAGCATCACAATAACTTGAATTTGAATTTTAAACATGTTGATTTAAATAACCAAATTTGAATTTGTATTTATACAGTGTAGATTTTAAGTAGGTTTCTAAGTATGTGACATCCCAATGTTCCACATTTAAAAGTCTTGCAAAAGATGTATTATTGATCTTTAATTATTATATTCACTTTTGTATCATACTCTTGATTTGGTAGTATAAAAAAATTATTTCAGCAAGAACAACTGTCATGCAGAATCCCAGACAAGTTGTAATTTTACCATAACATTTCACTTAAATACAGCTTAATTAATTTGCTGCTGATCATTTTTTACAATACGATCACATTTTACTTAAAGTTGCTACACAGATAAGGAAACACTGTATCTGGGTTATTGGAGCATTTACCTGCTTTTTTTTTTCTGCCTTTTCATTATTATTATGTTGAAGATTAAATGATCTAATGAGGAAAATAAGTCAATCAAGATCAACTACTATTTATTTCTTCAGTTGTAAACTGAATCAAGTTGAAGCAAATTTATCAGATTATTTAATCGTAAAAAAGTTTCTAAGCACTATTTTGTATTTGAAAAAAATGAAACATACTGCTATATAACAGTTTAGGTTTTATTTCTAAAAGGAATATAAAAATACCTCTATCAATGCTATTTTAAATATGATACTTTGATTTTTTTCTGTCTATCCATTAAGATTTTTCTTAATTCTCCATTCTAGAATATGTCTCTTCTCATATCATTCACATTCACTTAAAGTTAGTTATTACATCCTAAACATCAGAAATATATCCGTTTATTTACTTTAAATTTGCCTACCCAGTAGACTGCAAAATCTATAAAATCAAAGTACATCCTGATAGAACCTAATGGAAAGAGCCTGGGCTCTGGTGCCAGCCTACCTAGTTTGTATCCTAGCTATATCACTTGTTAGATATGGAAACCTGGACAAGTTTTAAACTCTCAGTGTCTCAATTCCTTATGTGAGAAATAAAGATCATCCTCAAAGAGTTGTGAAAATTTAATAACTATATTAAATATATTAAATGCTTTGCCCAACACAATGTAAGAACTATATAAATATTAAACATTATCTGTTGCTGTAGTCTTAACCCTTTTTCCCAGCGTCTGATAGAATGTTTGACATATGGGGCATTTCATGAACATTTGTTGAATAAACACAGGAATAAATTTATAAATATTCGGTACTTCTAATATTGTATGAGTGATGGTGCTTCACAAAGAGATTAAAGTGTAAAAGATTTAGTCTAGTAGGTGAAACAGACACATGAATAGGCAGAACGGTAAAAATAAAAACAAAGAATTACAATAAAGTTTCTATAGTAACACATCAGAGAAGATGCTATCCCTATCTAGTAAAACAGGGAAGCTGTCTGGACAAATATAATAGTAGTATGGTGGATAGAAAACCACACTAATATTGAAAAAATCTAGTTTTAGTAGACATTCTACACTTTCTCTTTGGAAATGCATCAATGTGAGGAGATTTATTATTTTTCAGTTCTCTAGTTCTCTGTGTAAGTGATTTTTATTATCCTACCTAATTGGAGGAGGGCAGGCATTGAGAAGAGAAAATACTTGCGGAAAGTCAATATATACTATAAAGCATTAGGTAAGCATAAGATTTCTTTTTTGGTAGTATAAATGTTCATACAGCAAAAAAGTGCATCAGCTGGCTAAACAGCCACTACATGTTCTTTTCAACCTGTTTTAAAAGCACTCTAAATATGGTAACAGCAAATGTTTTATTATTTCAGTTTATTTCATCATTTTGTCTGCATTCATTCTTTAACTTCTTCTTGTGAATTTGTCTTTATTGTATTCCAAATCAAACAAATTACACAAGTGAATAACTTCTGCATTTTAATGTCTAAAGAAGAAAGAAAAAACCTTAGGTTTTGTAAACATAGTTAAAAAGCAGACTGCTGGCCTGGCGCAGTGGCTTGTGCCTGTAATCCCAACACTTTGGGAGGCTGAGATGGGCAGATCACCTGAGGTCAGGAGTTTGAGACCAGCCTGGCCAACATGACGAAAGCCCGTCTCTACTAAACATACAAAAATTAGACAGGTGTGGTGGCAGGCACCTGTAATCCCAGTTACTCAGGAGACTGAGGCAGGGAGAATTGCTTGAACCCAGGAAGAAGAGGTTGAAGTGAGCCGAGACATTTCATTAGAGCGAGACACCATCAAAAAAAAAAAAAAAAAAAAAGACTGTTTTGCAGATGTGTTAACAGTATGTAATTCTTTTAGGATCACATAAAAAGAGAATTTGGATAAATATAGAATACATAAATACAAATCTGTAAGAATATGTTTTATTTTCTGGTATTTTTTAAACAATAAATATTTAGTTTGAAATAAAGGTGAAATAGAGATTAAGATAATTTCAAGGCTTTAACTCTTAGATCAGCCAAAGGTTTCCACTGTGTTGATCTGGTGTTAGACACTATTTACATTTCAAGTGAATAGTTTTAGATGGCTCTAATTAAAAATAATTTCACATTTTCCAAACTTTTTTTTTTTTTTCTGGTATCAAGTAACTTTGAAAAACATTTGTCATCTCTGGATGCCAGATGAGTCTAGCAATGAGAGAATCAGCAGATAACAATTTGCCTAAGGGTAATTTAGCTCCCTAAATCATGTTTGGCATGGAAGTATAATTAGCCATTTGCTCACATTCTGTGTCTGTTTGCTTACTTGCTTATTTAAATGAGTTCTCATCCTTTCTATTACAAATCACTATTTATTTTGGACTAGAGTTGTCTTATCTGAAGTTTATCTTAATATTTTCAGAGTACCTTGTAATACCCTAATATATGCTCCTTCATATTTTCAGCTAAAACTCTGCTCATTAGTCTTCTATATATTAAGATATTAAACTTTACTTCATAGCTTTTCTAAATCACAGAAGCCTGAACATAAAACACTTGAAACTTACAAACTGCTATATTCTTAGACTTTGATTCAAAAGAGCTTAGAAGTTGTCACTCTGACCTAACAAGTAAAAAGATAAACAAACTGAAATAGCAGCAACTCTTTTTGCCTCTGTCAAAGAAGTGAGGTCACAGGGCAACATATTGCCTAAAAAATTAGAGGGATAGACAAGTGATTTATAAAAAATTACAATTTATCAGAGCAAAAACCAAACAGCAGAAACCTCTGCAAAAACCAGTGTCAGGGTAGGAAAAGCTAAACTATAATTGAAGAATTGCTGAAGGCTCAGTGTGGACAAGCTTGAGAGTTAAAAATTTTCACAGGGACCTAGTCATGGGGGACAGGGATCAGACTTTGAAGAGTTTTTTCCTCAGGATCTCAACCAGGTTGTCACAAGGAATAATAGAGAATAAGCCCCTTATGCTTCTAGCAGGTATTGGGATAAAGTAATCCTTTAAAAATATGCCAGAATAGTTTGCTCTCCTTAGCATGGCCTGCTCTCAAAAGAAACAATTTTAGCAAAGCCTAAGTTATTTATTTATTCATTTATGTTTAATTTCTTTTCAGAAGCAAACCAATTTATGGAATGGAAAATATCCAACTTCAGTCTGCCCCAGCTATCCTGTCCCAGTAAAGGTTGGGGAACTAATAAACACTTGTGAAGTTTATAGTCAAGAGGCATGTATCGGGGGAACCAGCCTCCAATATTTCAACATAGGTTCTTTTCTATTTTCCCTAAGTGTTGACTGGTCTGAGAAATAAAGGGAAAGAGTACAAAAGAGATACATTTTAAAACTGGGTGTCTGGGGTGACATCACATGTCAGCAGGTTCCGTGATGCCCCCTGAGCCACAAAACCAGCAAGTTTTTATTATGGATTTGAAAAGGGGAGAGGTGTACGAATAGGGTGTGGGTCACAGAGATCACATGCTTCAAGGGCAATAAAATGTCACAAGGCAAATGGGGGTGGAGTGCGATAACAGGACCAGGGTGAAATTAGAATTGCTGATGAAGTTTCATGTCCCACTGGGCAAGCATTGTCATTGATAACATCTTATCAGGAGACAGGGTTTGAGAGCAGACAACCAGTCTGAAATTTACTAGGCAGGAATTTCCTAATCCTAATAAGCCTGGGGGCACTACAGGAGACCAGGACTTATTGCATGCCTTATCTACAACTGTATAAGGTAGACACTCCCAGAGCGGCCTTTTTAGAGACCTCCCCATGGGAATACATTCTCTTTCTCAGGGCTATTCCTTGCTGAGAAAAAGAATTCAGTGGTATTTCTCCTATTCGCTTTTGTAGGAAGAAAAATATGACTCTGTTCTGTCCAGCCCCACAGGCAGTCAAACCCAATGGTTATCTCCCTTGTTCCCTGAAAATTGCAGCCATCCTGTTCCTTTTGGATGCCCAGATTTCATATGGTTCAAACACATATGCTCTACAAACAAATTGTGCAGATAATGCAATCATCACAGGATCCTGAGGTGACATACATCCTCAGTTTATGAAGATGACAGGATTAAGAGATTAAAGTAAAGACAGGCATGGGAAATTATAAGAGTATTGGTTGGGGAAGTGATAAATGTCCACAAAATATTCACAATTTATGTTCAGAAATTGTAGTAAAGACAGGAGTAAGAAATTATAAAAGTATTAATTCAGGGAACTAATAAATGTCCATGATATCTTCACAGTTTATGTTCTTCTGTCATGGCTTCAGCTGATGCCTCCGTTCAGGGTCCCTGACTTCCTGCAACATGCACAGGTTCATTAAAACAATGAAACAGAATCACAGGGCTACACAATGCTTCATTTTTTCCCCATACCTTACCATCACGTTACCAAAGGCCTACTTGACACAGTTTTCTTTACATGGTCAATTATGTGTGACTCGTAAGAAAAAAAAAAAATCCAAGAAATACTAAAGGGTAGAAAACACAGTTTGAAGAGACAAAGCCAACATCAGAACCAGAATCAGATATTGAAATTATCAGATGGGAAATTAAACACTTTGATGAATATGGTAAAGGATTTAATGGATAAATTAGATAGCATGCAAGAACAGATGGAAAATGTAAACAGAAAGATGAAAATTCTAAGAAAAATTTTAAAAATTGAGAGACCAAAAGCACTGGAGCAGAAAAAGATAATGCCTTACATGGTCTCATTAATAGACAACTTGGGTGAGGATATATCAATCTTTGAGCTTTAGGATATGCCAAGAGAAATGCCAAAGCTGTAAAGCAAAGATCAAAAAGAAAAATACAAACATAATAAACTGTGGAAAATTATACAAAAGATGTAACATTGATGTACTGTGAATTGCAGAAGGAAAAGGAAAAGAAAAATAAACAGCAGAAATATTTGAAATCATGATGGTCAGATACCTAACCATATAGTGTCATAATACATGAGGCAAAACCTGATAGAACTCCAAGGAGATATAGAAAAATCCACAATTATAGCTGGATACTAGAATATCCTTATAGTAGAAAAAGGCATATCAAGTGGGTAGAAAAACAGTAAGGACATAATTGAACTGAATAGTACCATCAATCAACAAGGTGTAATTGACATCTATTGACTATATCCAACAACAAAAGAATATATATTCTTCTCTTTTTATTTATTTATTTATTTATTTATTTGAGATAGAGTCTCACTCTCACTCAGGCTGGAGTGTAATGGTATTATCACGGATCACTGCAATCCCCTGGAGTCAAGCAATCCTCCCACCTCAGCCTCCTGAGTAGCTGGGATTACAGGTGCATGCCACCATTCCTGGCTACTTTTTGTATTTCTTTATTTAGACGAGGGTTCATTATGTTGCCCAGGCTGGCCTTGAACTCCTGAGCTCAAATAATCCTCTCGTCTCAGCCTCCCAAGTGCTGGGATTACAGCCATGAACCACCATGCATAGTCTTACATATTCTTCTCAAATTCTCAAGGTGCATTCTCCACGTTTTAGGCCATAAAACATCCCTTAAAAATTAAGAACAATAGAAATCTTGGCCAGTTGCGGTAGCTAACGCCTGTAATCCTAGCACTTTAGGAGACTAAGGCAGGCGGATCATGAGGTCAGGAGTTTGAGACCAGCCTGGACAACATAGTGAAGCCCTGTCTCTATTTTAAAAGATACAAAAATCCCAGCTACTCAAGAGGCTGAGGCAGGAAAATCACTTGAACTCTGGAAGTGGAGGTTGCAGTGAGCCAAGATCATGCCATTGCACTCCAGCCTGGGCCACAGAATGAGACTCTGTCTCAAAAAAAAAAAAAGAAGAAGAAGAAGAAGAAAGAAAGAAAAAAAAAAAAGAAATCTGAAAATATCTGCTCTCAGAAAATAACAGAATTGATCCGCACCAAGATGGCCAAATAGGAACAGCTCCAGTCTCCAGCTCCCAGTGTGAGCAACACAGAAGATGGGTGATTTCTGCATTTCCAACTGAGGTACTGCGTTCATCTCACTGGGGTGTGTCAGTGGGTGCAGGACAGTGGGTGCAGCCCAACAAGCGAGAGCTGAAGCAGGGCGAGGCATCGCCTCATCTGGGAAGTGCAAGGGGGAAGGGAATACCCTTTCCTAGCTAAGGAAAACCATGACACACAACACCTTGAAAATTGGGTCACTCCCACCCTAATACTGCACTTTACCAAGGGTCTTAGCAAGTGGCACACCAGGAGATTATATCCCGTGCCTGGCTCGGAGGGTCCCAAACTCATGAAGCCTCCCTCATTGCTAGCACAGCAGTCTGAGATCTAACTGCAAGGTGGCAGCGAGGCTGGGGGAGGGGCACCTGCCATTGCTGAGGCTTAAGTAGGTCAACAAAGCGTCTGGGAAGCTGGAACTGGATGGAGCCCACCACAACTCAAGGAACCCTGCCTCCCTCTGTAGACTCCACCTCTGGGGACAGGGCATAGCCAAACAAAAGGCAACAGAAACCTCTGCAGATGTAAATGTCCCTGTCTGACAGCTTTGAAGAGAGTAGTCGTTTTCCTACCACGGAGTTGGAGATCTGAGAACGGACAGACTGTCTGCTCAAGTGGGTCCCTGACCCCCGAGTAGCCTAACTGGGAGACATTCCCCACTAGGGGCAGACTGACACCTCACATCTCACAGGGCCAGATACACCTCTAAGACGAAGCTTCCAGAGGAACGATCAGGCAGTAACATTTGCTGTTCAGCAATATTCACGCTTCTGCAGCCTCCGATGCTGAAACGCAGGCAAACAGGGTCTGGTGTGGACCTCGAGCAAACTCCAACAGACCTGCAGCTGAGAGTGCTGACCGTTAGAAGGAAAAATAACAAACAGAAAGGACATCCACACCAAAACCCCATCTGTGTACATCACCATCATCAAAGACCAAAGGTAGATAAAACCACAAAGATGGGGAAAAAGCAGTACAGAAACCTGGAAATTCTAAAAATCAGAGCACCTCTCTCCCTCCAAAGGAACGCAGCTCCTCGCCAGCAATGGAACAAAGCTGGATGGAGAATGACTTTGATGAGTTGAGAGAAGAAGACTTCAGACAATCAAACTCCTCCGAGCTAAAGGAGAAATTATGAACCACCCAGCGCAAAGAAACTAAAAACCTTGAAAAAAGATTTGACGAATGTCTAACTAGAATAACCAATGCAGAGAAGTCCTTAAACGACCTGACAGAGATGAAAACCATGACACGAGAACTACGTGACAAATGCGCAAGGTTCAGTAACCGACGTGATCAACTGGAAGAAAGGGTATCAGTGATTGAAGATCAAATGAATGAAATGAAGTGAGAAGAGAAGTTTAGAGAAAAAAGAGTAAAAATAAATAAACAAAGCCTCCAAGAAATATGGGACTAGGTGAAAAGACCAAATCTATGCCTGATTGCTGTATCTGAAAGTGACGGGGAGAATGGAACCAAGTTGGAAAACACTCTGCAGGATATTATCCAGGAGAACTTCCCCAACCTAGCAAGGCAGATCAACATTCAAATTCAGGAAATACAGAGAACGTGACAAAGATACTCCTCAAGAAGAGCAACTCCAAGACACGTAATTGTCACATTTACCAAAGTTGAAATGAAGGAAAAAATGTTAAGGGCAGTCAGACAGAAAGGTTGGGTTACCCACAAAGGGAAGCCCATCAGACTAACAGTGGATCTCTCAGCAGAAAAGCTACAAGCCAGAAGAGAATGGAGACCAATATTCAACATTCTTAAAGAAAAGAATTTTCAACTCATAAGTTTATATCCAGCCAAACTAAGTTTCATAAGTGAAGGAGAAATAAAATCCTTTACAGACAAACAAATGCTGAGAGATTTTGTCACCACCAGGCCGGCCCTACAAGAGCTCCTGAAGGAAGCACTAAACATGGAAAGGAACAACTGGTACCAGCCACTGGAAAACAATGCCAAAATGTAAAGACCATCAATGCTAGGTAGAAACTGCATCAACTAATGAGCAAAATAACCAGCTAACATCATAATTACAGGATCAAGTTCACACATAACAATATTAACCTTAAATGTAAATGGGCTAAATGCTTCAATTAAAAGACACAGACTGGCAAATTGGATAAAGAGTCAAGACCCATCAGTTTGCTCTATCCAGGAGACCCATCTCACATGCAGAGACACACATAGGCTCAAAATAAAGGGATGGAGGAAGATCTACCAAGCAAATGGAAAACAAAAAAAGGAAGGCATTGCAATCCTAGTCTCTGATAAAACAGACTTTAAACTAACAAAGATCAAAACAGACAAAGAAGGCCATTATATAATGATAAAGGGATCAATTCAACATGAAGAGCTAACTATCCTAAATATATATGCACCCAATACAGGAGCACCTAGATTCATAAAGCAAGTCCTCAGGGACTTAAAAAGAGACTTAGACTCCTACACAATAATAATGGGAGACTTTAACATCCCACTGTCAACATTAGACAGATCAACGAGACAGAAAGTTAACAAGGATATCCAGGAATTGAACTCAGTTCTACATCAAGCAGACCTAATAGACATCTACAGAACTCTCCACCCTAAATCAACAGAATATACATTCTTCTCAGCACCACATCACACTTATTCCAAAATTGACCACATAATTGGAAGTAAGGCACTCCTCAGTAAATGTACAAGAACAGAAATTATAACAAACTGTCTCTCAGACCACAGTGCAATCAAACTAGAACCAAATACCATATGTTCTTGCTTATAAGTGGGAGCTAATCAATGAGAACACAGGGACACATAGAGGGGAACAACACACAGTGGGGTCTATCAGAGGGTGGAGGGTGGGTGGAGGGAGAAGATCAGAAAAAAAACAACTCGTAAGTACTAGGTTTAATACCGGGGTGATGAAATAATCTGTACAACAAATCCCCATGATGCAAGTTTACCTATATAAAAAACCTGCACACGTCCTCCTGAACTTAAAATAAAAGTTCAATTAAAAAAAAAAAAAATTGCCGGCTATGGTGGCTCATGCCTGTAATCCCAGCACTTTGGGAGGCCGAGGTGGGAGAATCAACTGAGGTCGAGAGTTCAAGACCAGCCTGACCAACATGGAGAAACTCCATCTCTACTAAAAATACAAAATTAGCCGGGCATGGTGGTGCATGCCTGTAATCCCAGCTACTCGGGAAGCTGAAGCAGGAGAATCGCTTGAACCCAGAAGGTGGAGTTTGCGGTGAGCCAAGATTGTGCCATTGCACTCTAGCCTGGGCAACAAGAGTGAAACTCCATCAGAAACAACAACAACAACAACAACAACAACAACAAATGGAAGTCATGTCTCATGAAAGTGAGGGGGATACATCTCATTGAACAATTTCAAGAGTGCCAAAAGACAAATTAGGATGGCAGAACAGGGTGGCAACAATGCAACCTCAGTCAAGTTGCTGATTTATATAGATTTGTTAATTATTGAATCATCTCTAATCTTTGGAAGCATTATGGGTTAATTTTCTTGGGAGAAGTAAAACAATTTTCTTAGGAGAGAGACATATAGTAGAAATATAGTGTACAAAAGGATTATAATCAAAAAGAGAATTTGTGTGCCAGAACCAAAAACCTATTTCACTGGGGAGTCAACTAAAAACATCATGAAGAAAATTAAAACCCAGTCCTTCTTTATAGACCTATAGTAGCCAGAAAATAATTTGGGATTTAGTCCAAGTTGTAGGAAAACAATACAAACTCAGAAATAATGATGAGAGCTGGAATGTAATAATAGGTTTGTTATAATTTTCCCTGATACATAATTTTTCTCTCCCCAGTTCCCCATTTCTACCAAAGATAAATCTTAGTAAAACCAACTTACTTGCAAAATAAGTTTTATTATTTTACTTGGCCTGATTATTTGCATAAACAAGAATAATGAATCAGCATATAGGGTCTTTTAAGTTGACTTTGCTGGAATATTTTCATAAAGAATCTCAAATTCAACTTCTAAAAGCCTTTTAAGACCAGGAAACCAAGCCAATAATTCACCATTAGAGTATGCCTGTAATATGTGCATAAATTGAATGAATTTCTCTCTTCTTGAGGTCCCCAGATATCTTGAGGTTCCTAGGTTCCTAAGGGAACCAAGTAGATGAGATACTAGGCCAATCTTTCCAAGGGGCTCTTTATCAAATTTATAAAGTCCACTTAAATTCCTCAAAGCAGTCTCATCATATCCATAAAATATGCCATTTCAGATGAAGCTTTGGTTAAATAACCAGTGTTTTCAATTGTGTCCTGTTACCAAGGAAAATGGATTCTTATTGAACAGTTTTCTTGGTTCTAGAAAATAAAATAAGGAATAAATCAGCAATGTTTCAAACAAAAAAAGTAATAAAAATGATTGAATTCTAAAACAATTCCAAGCATTTAATTCTTATTCTGCTTAATGTTGGCTCAGCATTCCTTATAAAGGTATTTGCTTTTTAATTAGAGTCCTGGAAATGTTTTATCTAGTTCAATGAAAGGTATAATCTCCAAATTTATCAGAAACCCTTATTTAAGAGTATTTGCCAATGTCCTTTTTCTTTTTATGAATTTCCTTGAAGAAAAGGCAAATTTTGAACTGTAGACAATTGAAAACCATTTTTTGAAAAAAATCAAAGTCAAACAATAATTGTTTATGTATGATAAAAGACTTAGAGTAGCCATGCTTAAAGATGCAATTCAGAAGAAAATTTGGTCATTTCTGTGGCATATAACAATTTAACATAATAACTGTAATTATGACTGACAACATACATGAAGACATATCAGAATTTAGGAATATCATACAATTAAAAAAATATTAATAACATTTATACAAATATAACTTAAATTAAATTAAATACCATTTCTTATTGAAGAATTCTTCCCACATGATTTTAACATACCAAGTAATCCAAATATGTCTTGCTTGGACATCCATGGATTCCTATTTGTTACATTTAAGTTAGTTCAGGTCAAAAATCTTAATTTTAGAATTTAAAATTTGATCTGGGGGAGTATGCCAAATATCAAAGATTTGAAACACTTAATATCAAAATAGGATCACAGATCAGTGTAAAATGTCATTTATTTAGCTACAATGATAATTCAAAGATTTCAAAAGGCAAAGGGCATTAACCTGATAGAGACTCAATTTCCCAAACAATTCAGAGATCTTCAGAAGACAGCATGAGACCAAAAGGACATGTCTGTCCGTCTCTGCCCACTTCTATTATTTTTTCTGTAGTTTACTCAAAAGGGAAAAAAAATCTTTTACTATCTTATTAATACTACACAAAATTCATGTTCAAAAACAAATTTTACTTTTATATTCATGTATTTAAAATACAAAAGCTAATATTAGTAAAACATTAAAATCAAATTCATCTAATCTGTTTCTTTGGAACACATATTAGAAGATTTTTATGCAACATTTGTAATATCTTACAATTTTTTTCATTTTTTCTTCCCCCACCTTTTAGATGCAATTAAATCTATAAAACTTTTTCAATTAAACTTAAATCAATTAAATCAATTAAAACTTAAATCAATTAAACTTTTTCTATATATCATTTTACTTCATTTTGAAACAAATTTCAAATAAAATTTAAACCAGAAAAAAGTCATATTTTCTTTGATAAAAATCACATATTTATGCTTTTCTAATAATCTTTTTTCCAAAAAAAAAAAAAATGCTGTCTTAAAAATATATTTTGCATTTAGAATTGTACTTAGTACAATTTAGTACTTTCAATTACATATATTAATTATATTAACTCAGTAACCCTAATTTTCTGTGAAAAACCTAGAAAGCAGTTTTAAAACATTTCATACCAGTATTTGCAGAAGAATACTATTTTATAATCTGTATAGTTTTCTTTGTTTGTTTGTTTTTGTTTTTTAAGAGATAAGTTTTTGCTCTGTCACTCAGGCTGGAGTGTATGGGCACAATCATAGCTCACTAATGTTACTGGGGGGTCCTTGCTCCCAGAGCTCCCAAGATGGTTGTGGGCTGCTTCCAAAATGGCAGGGGGCTGCTTCCAAGATGGTGACAAGCCTCGTGTTCTCTGATTTGGGGTTCTTGGCCTCATGAATTACAAGGAATGGAATCGTGGCCCATGCGGTGAGTGTTATAGCTCTATTAGAAGCTGTGGGTCAAGGAAGAGAACCATGGAACCCAGTGACTAGTGTTCAGCTCGATTAGGACGAACCTGGGCACTTAGCCGCAGGAACAATGGCAAGCCTTTAGCCAGATCGGGAGCAGCAATGGGAGCCTCGCTGGATCGGGAGAACAACAGACACTCTACAGGCTCCAGAGGGATGGAAGTCAGCAGCCTGTCTGCAAGGGCGGCAAACAGCAGTGGCGGATGGTGAGCGAAACCTCGGTTCCAGCCCTAACAAACACGGACCAGAAGAGAGTGTAGTTGCGAGATTTAATAGAGTGAAAACAGAGCTCCCATACAAAGGGAGGGGACCCAAAGAGGCTAGCCATTGCTGGCTGGAATGCCTGGGTTTATATCCTGATCATTGTCCCGCCCCCTGTGCTCTTAGGTGATAGATAATTGGCTATTTCTTTACCTCCTGTTTTAGCCTAATTAGCCTTGTAGTGAGCTCTCTTTACTATCTGACTGGTCCGATGTGAGCTAAGTTGCAAGCCCTGTGTTTAAAGGTGGGTGTGGTCACCTTCCCAGCTAGGCTTAGGACTTCTTAGTCGGCCTAGGAAATCCAGCTAGTCCTGTCTCTCACTACAACCTCTAACTTCTGGGATCAAGGGATACAGGATTCTCTCGAGTCAGCGTCCCAAGTAACTGAAACTACAGGCATGCATGATCACATCTGAGTAATTTTTAAATTTTTTGGTAGTGATGAGGTTTTGCTGTGTTTCCCAGGCTGGTCTCAAACTCCTGTCCTCAAGCAATCATCCTAAATCAGCCTATCAAAGAGCTGAAATTACAGGCATGACACACTGTGCATGGCCTCATTTTATAATTTTTAAAAAATGTTTCCTCAATTTTTTTTGTTTATTAACAGATTTAAGCATAGATTTTCTATGCCATATAAAAATAATATGCCAAATTATATAAACTTAAGCTTATATTTGATAATTAATGTTTCAGTATTTTAACTTACCTAGAAATGTCTCAGTCATCAAATATTTATTGATCACTTCATTTAACATAACAATAATTCGAGATATCAAATTACTAAAATAGTTTTGAAACTGTAAAAACTTCATTTATAAACATATCTCATTTAATTTTTTCCTAATATTTATGATTGAATAGTTCATTAAACTAAGCTAGCCATCACCTCGTTAATTTTTTATTTACCATTTTTATATTACTGTATGTTAAGCAAGTATAGCAGCAAAAAATCGTAAAGTTAAATGAATTTTTTGCTCATAACTTAAAATAAATTATTGTTTTTGTTAAGCTGAAAATATTAAACTACTCTTATTTACCAAAGATTTACACAAGTCATGCAAATTAAATGGCCTTTGAGGAGTTAGTTTCTACTTTTCTGATAAAATATTTGACTTAGGCACTTACTTTTTTTAAGCCAATTGCTTAGAACTCTTTCACATATTTTGGTAGTGAAATGTCGCCTATACACACATTGACATAGAGAAAAACAGACAGAAGCAGCTTTTATAGCTTCACAAAGTTTTTCCTTTGCTGATTTTCAAATAGTTTCTCTCATTCCTTCAGACTATCAAGCCCTAAATAATTGTTAGCCAGGCAACAGTAAATTTGCTCTTCCAAAAGACATGACTCAGGCAAAATTTACATCCCAAAGACAAATAACTTAGATCACCATTATTTGCTGAGAGAAAGAATGAAACAGGTACAGGCTGAGTCAAGACAAAATTGCAGGAAAGTATCTTGAACAAAGGTAAGGTTTGTTATGTAAACTTAGAGCCAATATATTCACCATCATGCAGAGAGATGTTCTTACAAATGAAGATCTCCTTTATACCTGTAAAATTCTTTTACAAAGGGATTTCATAATTGCCAGTTAAATGCCAGAAAGATGTACTTTTTATACCAATTGTCTTCAATGGGTGGTCTTTCCAACTTAGTTTCTACTTCTTATCTAAAATTATCGAGTCCAGGGTAGAGCTCATTAAGGAAACAGGCAAATGATTTTTTTTATGCCTAGACTCATCATAGATAGCTCTGAAAAAGAAGTAAGTCTACCTTATCTGAAGGCTTATCTTTTATAAATACTTTATTACACTTTTTTTTTTTGAAAGCCAAAGGTATCTTTTGGTGGAGTGACACACCAAAAGCAGTGAGCCTTAACCAAATTTATAACTTAACCAAGAATTAACTAGACATCTCCAAAGACGTGTAAAGCAATCCTTACAAGATCCAGAATTACTCCAAAGACAGCTCAAAGAAAGAAAAGTCTTGCTAGTCACAAATGGAACACAACCCACATTTCTATCTGGCCAGATTTTCTAGGATATCAGCTTCTCAGCTGAGCATTTACACATGAAGGCCCCAAAGCTCCATGTGCCCCACATATGAAAAGACAAAAAATCGAAAGTTGTCCATGGAAGGGAAAAGGATCAGTAACAAATAGGTGCCTAAAAGGTGTGGAATCATACAAATAATTTAAGACGTATGAGACTGATTCCCTAATGAGGGACTGAAAACAGTTCACAGCCATGAAAGTCAGAATCCTAACCACTAGACCCCAGTGTAGAGTGCTTTTTCCAGTTTCTGTATGAGATCCAAAGCAGGCAGTTTGAGTATTTAAAGAATTTTAACTTGTTTCAGATCTGATCTCAACTGCTGCTTAGCTAATTCCCTGGATATTACCATTTCAAAGACATGATAAGATTTACATCTCCAAGGGACCACAGAGTAAACCAGGCACTGAAAGGATTCATCTGCTATTTGATCACTATATCATCGGTGTTGTTCATCATTTCTGGTTTAGAAATAATTTGTTGGATCTGTATTTTTATAATCTTAGATTCATTTTCATTCTGTAGTTGTTCTGTTTATTCCCACTGTTCCAAATTTAAATACATTGTCCCCCTTTCGAGTAAAGGAAATGTGTGCATAGTAGAATTCCAAAAATCTCTGCCTAAAAGATGTATGGGAACGGAGGAAATAAGCAGAAAGGGATGAGTTCAGATCTCGAGGCTAAAAAAAAGGAGCAGTTGGAGGTGACAGGGAGAAAACCTTCAGTGTTTCCTTTTTTAATTTAAAGATAGTTTTAGACAATAATTTGTTTTCTTCCTTCAAAGAAATGACTTTATCAGAACCTCTTTTAGAGGCTTCTAAGTACTATTGAAAAATATCTCTTCAAATTCTTCTAGTTTACTTTAGAGCTGGCTGTTTCTCACTGAGCACACAGATAAACGAATTTAGGTATTTTAAAAGTACCCTATTCTGGCTACCTATTTTTAAAGGTACCCCATTTTGGGTTCTTTATGCGTTAAGTAAGACCATTTTTCTAGATACCAACAGGAAACGGTGCCATAAGTATTTTACATAAATTCAGTTGGAGTGTCTAAAGGTGGATTTCTCCTTGAGGATAAAGACATGGCCTTATAGGTATGATTGCTCATAATTTAGATTATTACCTAGTGTGAAGAATGTTGGTCATTCAAGAAAGTTTCAAATTGTCAATTTAATCAAGCCTCAGAATCCGGTCAGTTTTAAAGATTACATATATGTTGCTTAAGTTACAAAAATTTCACTTTTTCTTTTCAAAGAGGAACTATTTTCTTCTTGACTGAACTTCTACTGAGAGAAATAGATTGCAAACTTTAATAAGTAAGATAAACAAAATCTTAACCTCAGAGAAAAATGAAAATCACAAATCTGCAGTCAGCAGAATCTATGGAGAATAACAAATTCTCCTTCCTTAAAAGCAAAGCTTCAATTCCAGCGCTGGGGAGTGTGATTCAGGTCACTTGGATAAGGCCCAAATTCCAAGCCAAAATTAGGGAGATTTGAAACCCAAGAAGAGTCTTGACAGAGACCCCTGCCAGCTCTGGTGAGGCTGGGTGAACAAAAGCCATATGCGCTGGTATCCAGGCACCAGTTGTGTGCAAAATGGTAGGAATCTTGAAGACTTGCTTCAGGTTCCTTCTGAGTTACCAAAATGTCAATGTAAAATAATTGAAATTGTCAGAATCTAGTTTAAAGAGAGCTTATGCAAGCACGAAGTTTGAGGATGATACGCCTAAGAAGTACAGATTCCAAAAATTGGAAATCAGTGTTTCAAAGAGTAAAAGTTTGGGATTGCTTATATAAACAAAGTTTAGGGAAGTGTAACAGAATGTTGACGTATTTCTATGGAAGACATAACACATAGTTTAGTCAAGGTGATCTTTTTCTTTCAGAGAGACATATTTAACATTCTACACCAAAGATGTAATAGTTATAGGGTCTTGGGTATCATCTAGTCTGAGTCAAGTACAGGACTAAAAGGAGGCAGTTAATCCAAAAGCAAACATTACAGCTTGTTAATGTTAATATTTCAATCACTTTCCATTGGAAAGTGGGGAAGTTCTGGTCTTTGGTCTCTCCTAGTCATTTATGGAACAAGAACAATGAGGAAGAGAGTTATCTATCATTTAAGAAGCAGAATTGCAAAAGTGATATATGATTCTGTCACTCGGGCTTAACTTCTCCCTTAGCATTATAAATTGAGAAGGTCCTGAAATTTTATTTTATTTTACACATATTATGTATTCTCAACTATGCCTATATATTAATATTTTAGTGACAATAAAATAGTGCCTAATTCTCATTGTCAATTAGAAAACATATAAAGTATGTAATCTAAGTTGTAAGAATATGCACTTTTATGTAGGGCCCAATGAAGCTATCTTTATTTTGAATGAAAAAATGTGAATAAACATGTTTAAATTCCTTAACTTACCTGCAGGTGGAAATTATTGCTTACCAATTTGTCGTACAGGAAGCCAATGCCTAGATACTAATGTATATTATTAGGACTCTGAGATATGCAGGAAATTCCAAATGATTAACATATTTGGCCTCAAGGTCTTGACAACTGAGGCAAAGGGTAAAACAGGTTAAATTTCATTTAGCCATTTAAAGTTCATGAAACAACTACAAAGTGCAGGTAAGTATAAAAGAGTTTACTGAGGCTCATGCCTGTAATCGCAACACTTTGGGAGGCCAAGGTGGGAAAATTGCTTGAGCGCAAGAGTTTGAGACCATACTGGTCAATATAGCAAGACATCCCCTATCTACGAAAAACACAATATTTTTATAAAGACTAGGCAAGTGTGGTGGTGTGTGTTTGTATCCCAGCATCTCAAAAGGCAGAGGTAGGAGAATACCATGAGCCCAGGAGTTTGAGGCTGCAGTGAGCTGTGACTGTACCACTATACTCCAGTCTAGGTGAGAGAGCAAGACCCTGCCTCCAAAATAAAGGAGTTTACTTAGCATTTTGCTTTCAGTAACTACTTCAAAATATATTAAAAATGAATGAATGAATGCATACTTGAAGGAATGATATACTCAACAAAAGAGATCTAAAACCAGCCCTCACAGTGTTTAACTGAAACACTGTGCTATATGTATAACAAGCCAGGCTTTTAAACAGGCACTAAAAAAGAACAAATCCAAATACCTGGTAGCACACAAGAAGATGCAGAACCTCATTACTAATGAGGGTCAGGTTAGATGAAACTATAATGAAGAAAGTGTACATAGCTATTTTGGCAAAAGAGAAACATCATTACAAAATTACAGCAGGGACATGAAACAACAAGAACTCTCCTATTCTGATGGTAGATTACACTGAGCAAACTTATATGGACTATGATGACTTTAATTAGAAATGTTGATGTTGTTTATCAAACTCAAGCATCTGCCTAACCCATCTTAGCAATGTCACTGCTAGTGGCAAGCAGAGAAAAGTCTTGAATATGCGCACAAGGAAGCTTATATAAGTACATTCATGGAATCAATGTTTATAATGGTGAAAACTTTAAATGACCCAAGTATCCATCAACAATAAAACATGTAGTTTGTTGTAGTCATACAATGGAATAAACCAAAGGAGTGAAAAGAGAAAATAGCATTCCTTTACCCTTGAACATGGATGTTTTTTACAAACATAACTTTGAGCAGAAGTGAATCATGGAGTAACGTATATGGAATAGCTAAGCTTTACAATGTCCAAAGCCACAGAAAACCTAACAATACAGTTTTCAAATATGAATATGTATATGATAAAACCACAAATAAAAGTGAGAGAATGATTAATCAAGATAGAAGTTATATCTGAGGGAGGGGAACATAGGCAATGAGGGCTATGCAGGTTATTGTTACATGAGTGTTTATTTTATAATTAATATTTATTAAACTACAAAAGCATTTTATACTCTCTTATATAACAATAAAATTAATGGAAGAGTAATGTAATGCGTTTTAGTATTGTACCATTTAACTATCAGACTCATTTATTTGGGTTTAGGAAAGAGAGACAAGATTCTCTCTCCAGAATGAAGATCTAAGAAGCAAACCTGGTAGGAAATCATATAATGGTAATGATGACGATCACGATGTTGCTAGATATCAGATGATAAGTAGTATTTATTGAGCACTTACGATGCCCTGGTGCTCTAATTGAAGTGTATTATATCATTTAATCTCCAAAGAAAAGTATGTGTTAAGTACTATTATCATCCTCCCCATTTCAGAAATGACTAAATGTAAGCAAAGAGAGGTTAAGCCATTTATTGTTGCACAGCCAGCTTCTACAGTCCAAATTCCAACTAAGACAAGCTCCAGAGTCTATACCCTTAGCCCACTAAGAAGATAACAGGGAACATGAAAGGTTATGGAATAATAAAGGGACTAGTAAATTGAAGGTGGACTTCAGAAAAGGAAAACAAAGCAATTTCCCACTGCATTGAAAAACAGAATGAGAATTAGGGAATTCCATCTTAAATGAATGAAGCTCTAGAGAAAAAAGGAAATCTAGGCTTAACACGGAAACAAAGATACTGTATTTCATTAGATGGGCACAAATCATTTTATCAGATGCTCAAAATGTATGTGAACTACTCCTTAAATTAGTTTCAAAAAGCCTGTACCCAAATTTTCAGGAAATTTGTAAGTGTAGATTCCTGGAGCTCACCCTTAGTATGAAGTACCAAATCAGAATCCCTGGGTGTATGTCTATGAAATACAATCTTAAAACAAATTCCACACAGTTTTTATACACAGTCAAATGATACTGCCACTGCACTAACCTGGCTTTGTGTCACGGTATTCCCAGGTAAGCATCTAAAATATGTGAGATTACTTTTAAGAAAACACAAAATATGTAATAGCAAGACAACTAATTTTTCAAGTCTAGTATTATTTATTGGTGTATGGTGCCAAACAATGCTTTCTTTATGAAGGCATATAGGGACTGCCTAGCTAGAAAGAGGAATTACTTCTTTAAGCCAAAAAATAATTTTGTTGAAAAAAGAAATGCTTCATTAGGGAAAGAAAGTATCAAATGGGGCTTCATGTCTTCACACATCTAAGCAATTGAACATTCTTTCCATGCTGTAAAAGAAAAAGACACAAAGGTAGATGTAGATACTGGATCATCTAGTCTCAGTGTTCTAGCAGTGTTCTAGCCAGCTGCTAAGACAGGTGTCTGTGAATTAACAAGCAATTTATTGAATTAAGGTCCTTACCTGATAATATTTTCCTTAGAAGAAAGCACCTTTTCCTTCCCTGATAGGGCAAATTGCTATGAAGGTGATGACTAACAATCTACCTTTAATTGCTGTTGTTAAGCATAGAAAACTTTTGACCTTTGATAAAATACAGAGACATCATCAGATCTATATATAAGAAAGTGATAGAATCAATTGTTCTATTGACTTATCTTTCTTGCCTTTAGAATCATTTCAATATATTGATTAATCACAACAGAGCTATATTGCCTAGGTTTGGATCTTGGCTTAGCCGTTTATTATCTGTGTGACTGTTGGCACATTACACTCCATTCCCTCCATTTCCTCAACTTTAAAATAGGGGTAATTTATTTTATAGGGTTGTTGTTAAGAGTTCCTAATACATGTTAAGGGCTCAATACAATATTTTTACTTTTCAAATATTTCAGTCATAAACTTATTCCTTTAGGCCAACACATTAGCCCCACATTTAACTAGAGTAGTCGAAATATTGACGGTATTAAAAATACACCTGCCCCCAAATTTCTTCTCCACATCTTGAATCACTCTAAGAAATGTCCAACATTTGTCATTCCTTGATTTCAATTTGGAGATGAAGTCATTCTTTCCCTTCTTTATTATTTGTTTTACTTTTATTTTAGGTTCAGGGGTACATGTGCAGATTTGTTATATAGGTAAACATGTTTAATCAGATTAAAATATTATTTTCCCTTTTCTGAATGGGGAAAATATAAGTTAGTTAACGTGTTCATAGAATGCAGAGCCCTGAGTCAGTTAGATACACAAACATGAAATTTGACTTGGGGTTAAATAGACTTTCAATTGTATACCAGAAGAAGTTAATGATGGCCTACAATCACCACCACCCAAAACACACACACACACACACACACACAACAAAACAAAAAACAAACAACAAAAACAACAGAAGCACACAGAAATGCTGGATGAAATATGATCATTTAAAAAATATATAGTATATTTAAAAGAAAGGAAGGATAAATTGAAAAAAAAAGAAGGGGTGGGGGAAAGGAAAGAAGAAAAGGGGAAAGGAAGAAGAAAGGGGAGAGGAAATGGAGACAGTAAAGAAAAGAGAAAAAGAAAGAGGAACAAATGAAGGCGAAAGGAAAGCAGGAAAGGAGAGGGTAATAGGAATGAAGAAGTATTAATAACAAAGTGAGAATGGTAAGCTAAAATCAAAGGAATGTTAGCCATTCACTCTATAAAGCCTACCTATAGACCATAGAACCTTCCTTCCCGGCCTTCCTTCCCCTTCCCTTCCTTCACCTTCCTTCCCTCCCCTCCTCCCCTCCCCTCCCCCTTCCTTCCTTCCTTTCCTTCTTTCTTTTCTCTTTCTTCCTTTCTTCCTTCAGCTAACTCTTTCTTAATAACTCTCTTTCTTTCTTTCTTTTTCTTTCTTTCTTTCTTTCTTTCTTTCTTTCTTTCTTTCTTTTTTTTCTTTCTTTCTTCCTTCCTTCCTTTTCTCTCTTTCTTTCTCTCTTTCTTTCTCTCTTTTCTTTCTCCTTCCATCCTTCCTTCCTTCCTTCATCCTTCATTAGCTTTTCAGCTTCCTTCCTTCAGCCTACCCCTGGCTTCTTCCTTTCTTTTCCTTCTTTCCTTTCTTTCTCTTTTGTGCTTCTTTGTTTTTGTTTTTGTTTGGAGCAGGGTATCACTCCCAATACCCAAATACTCAGTGCAGTGGTATGATCGCTGGTTCACTGCAACCTCCTGCGGGCTCCATGATCCCTTCCTAGCTCAGCCTCCCTGGGTAGCTCAACATAGGCATGCATCACCATGCTCAGCAAATTTTTTATATGTTTTTGTAGAGATGGGGTTTCACGATATTCCCCAGGCTGCTCTCAAACTCCTGGGCTGAAGCGATTCTCCTGCCTCGGTCTCCCAAAGTGCTGGAATTACAGACTCGAGCCACTGCGCCAGGCCAGAATTTTACTGCTTAAGGAGATACATCAGTTTTGGGTCCCTACTCAGGTGAGGTAGATTGTTACAAAGCTGGAAGCCTCAAAATCCAGTCCCATCTGTGAAGGAGAAACTAATAAATAAATAAATAAATAAATAAATAAATAAATAAATAATCAATCAAGGAAGTGGTAAGGAAGATTGCTTTCTAATCAAGAATGTGAATTGGGAAATGAAAGTTCACCCTTATTAAATCAAAACCCCAAGCCTAGATCATAAGAATTATTGGGTTGAAAATTGGCTCTTCTGATGTAATATAGGGCCTCAGACAGAAAAAAAATAATAATGAAAGAGTTCTTCTAGGACAGATCAAACACCTTGGATTCCAGAAAAATAAGAAAAGGTGATGCAACAAGCTCTAAATAACGCGCTTTACAGATTTCACAGTTTTGCCTAAAGCTATACCTGCCCAAAAGAAAAAAGATGAGTAGTTATCCTTGGGAAGTGTCCCTGGTTTTTAAATATGAATTTCTGCCATGCTATGACATGGTCTCCTGAAGAAGATGGTGCTAACATAGCCTGAGTTGAGTAAAACAATGATATTTAATGATTTCCAACCCACATAAAGGGTGTTAACATAAAAATCTCTGAATAATCTGTCATATTATAGAAAAATAACTGTATCATTACTGCTCCTTTCACTATTTATAAAGCCTACCTTTGCTACTTAAATTTTTAAGTTTAAAACATTCAGAAATAATGGCTTGCAAAATAATATGAACTATTTTCTTCTTTTAAATATTGATGTTTATTTTACCTTAAATGTCACAGTTAATGTCTCCATTGTTTTTTCAGATAGTTATAACTTTTATTTTCTTTGTTTGAACTAGATAAAGAAGAAAGACAGGAAATATAATGCAGGTAGAGATGTTAATTTTTCCCCTTATTTAAACAAATAGAACACAGTTAGAACATTTATTCAAATATGTCCAGATGGGTACAATTGGAACATCAAAAAAAATGAAACAGCAGTTAGACAGATGCATGAAAAATTAAGCCATACCCATAATGAGTGTAACTTGCATAATTCCAGTCATTTCCTGAAATGCCATTGCTTTTTAAAATGCATTTCCTTGATGTATTTTTAAATACATATTACACGAAATTTCTTTTGGAAGCATTCACATAGAGCATGGTAGGAAATAAAGGCTGAAGTGATATGCAATAAAAGTACAAACAAAAATGACACTTATTTGCAATTATTATCTTATGTTATTAGTGCTAATAACTAGGCCTGAAGTTAACAGAGCATGGTATGGTTCATGACTTCTTTGTGCTCTGATGGAAGCTAAGAAAGCCCAGCATTCTGGGAAGCCAAATCATTAAACCATATAAATGAACAACAATTAACGGTACTTTAAAATAAATGATATGGATGTTTATGTCTCTACTTTCTAATATTTAGACATAGAGTGGAGTGTAATTTAGTGTAATTGCCACAAGATAATGAGGCATATTAGTTTGGTATTGTCACTAACTACCTATACAACTTTAGGCAAGCCATCTCATCTTTTAAGCCTTTGTGTTGTTTTGTTTTGTTTGGTTTGGTAAATGCAAATAATATATCTACCTGCTCATCATCAAATATTTTATTATCAAAATAGGAATACAGATAAAAATGTCTGGTGGTTTTCATGCAAGGCAGGAGTTTCAGCTAAAAATTTTAACTATCATCACACTTTCCAACCAGATTAAAATGGTAGCAATGTTATCAAGAATCTATATACCAAGTTATTCATTAGATAGGATGGCAGAAATGACTGCCTTATATTCTTTGCTTTTGGGGACTGAGGAGCAAGCCATGCATCACTGAAACTAAATTTTCTTTTCTTTCTTTTCTTTTTTTTTTTTTTTTTGAGACGGAGTCTCGTTCTGTCCCCCAGGCTGGAGTGCAGTGGCGCCATCTCGGCTCACTGCAAACTCCACCTCCCAGGTTCACACCATTCTCCTGCCTCAGCCTCCTGAGTAGCTGGGACAACAGGCACCTGCCACCACACCTAGCTAATTTTTTGTATTTTTAGTAGAGACGGGGTTTCACCATGGTCTGGATCTCCTGACCTTGTGATCTGCCCACCTCGGCCTCCCAAAGTGCTGGGATTATAGGCATGAGGTACCGCGCCCGGCCTAATTTTATTTTCTTAACATAATTAAAGTTCAATTTTGAACTTTCATTGTTTAATTATATCAAAAGAACCTATGCAAAATTCCAAATATATAGTTTCTTTTCAAATGTGATTATTTTGGGAAGCTGCCCCAAAATTTCCACAAGCTCCGCTTGGTTCTAGAGATGGACATATTATATGATTTAAGAACATGTAGAATTGTTTTGCAAAATAAATACAAAATAAATACCATCTCATTTTACTGTGCTTCACTTAATTGTGCTTCATAAATACTGTGTTTTTTACAAATTGAAGTTTTGCCTTGCATAAAGCAAGTCTATTGGTGCCTTTTTTTTTAACAGCACATGTTCACTTTGTGTCTATGTCACATATTTGTAATTCTCACATTATTTCAAACTTTTTCTTTATTCTTATATCTGTTGTGGTTATCTGTAATCAATGATTTTTGATATTACTATTGTAATTATTTTGGGATGCCACAAACCATACCCATGTAAAACAGCAAACTTAATATATAAATGGTGTATGTGTGCTGTTGACCACCCCACTGAGTAGCCATTTCCCCATCTCCCTCCCTCTTTTCAGGCCTCCCAATTCCCCGAGAGACAACAATTTTGACATTATACCAATGAATAACTCTATAATGGACTCTAAGTATTCAAGTAAAAAGAAGAGTCACATATCTCTCACTTTAAATCCAAAGTTAGAAATGATTAAGCTTAGTGAAGAAAGCATGTTGAAAGCTCAGATTGGTAAAACAAGGCCTCATGTGCCAAATAATTAGCCAGCTTATGAAGGCAAAGAAAAAGTTATTGAAGGACATTAAAAGTGCTACTACTGTGAACACCCAAAAGATTTGGGCTGTGACTGAATCTTATTGCTGATATAGACAAAGTTTCAGTAATCTGGATAGAGGATCAAACCAGCCACATAACTCCCTTCAGTCACAGCCCAATTCAAGGCAAAGCTTTATCTCACTTCAATTCTATGAAGGCTGAAACAGTGAGGAAGCTGCAGAAAAAAAAAGTTGGAAACTAATAGAGGTTGGTTCATGAGGTTTAAGGAAAGAAGCCATCTCCATAACATAAAAATGCAAGGTGAAGCAATAAGTGCTTCAGAAAGTTAATCAGAAGATCTAACTACTTGATGAGGGTGACTATATTAAATAATGACTATTAAATGTAGACAAAACAGCCTTATATTAAAAGAAGATGCCATCTAGAGTTTTACTGTTAGAGAGAAGTCAATATCGGCATCTAAGCTTCAAAGGACAGGCTGACTCTCTTGTTAGGGACTAATACAGCTGACCACTTCAAGTTGAAGCCAATGCTTATTTACCACTCAAAAATCCTAAGGCTCTTAAAAATATGCCAAATATACTCTGCCTGTGCTCTATAAGTGGAAGAACAAAGCCTGGATGACAACGTATTTATTTACAGTACAGTTTAGTGAATATTTTAAGTCTACTGTTGAGACCTACTGCTTGGAAAAAAGACATTTCTTTCAAAGTATGACTGCTCATTGGCAATTCATCTAGAAACCCCAGCACTCTGAAGGAGGTGTACAAGGAGGGTAACGTTGTTTTCATGCCTGCTAATACCACATGCATTCTGCAGTCCATAGATCAAGGAGTAATTTTGACATTCAAGTACTATAGTTTAATAAAAATATTTTATAAGATCATAGTTGATATAGATAGCAATTTTCTGGTGGATTTAGGCAAAAAATAGTGAAAAGCTTCTGGAAAGAATTCATCATTATAGATTTCATTAAGCACACTTCTGATTCATGGGAGGAGGGCAAACTATCAAATTTAACAGAAGTTGATTCCAAATGTCATGCATGACTTTGAGAGGTTCAAAACGTTAGTAGAGGAAGTAACTGAAGTTATGGCAGAAACAGAAAGCATCCTAGAATTAGAAGTGGTGCCTGAATATGTGACTAAAATGCTGCAATCTCATCATAAAACTTGAACAGATTAGCAATTGCTTCTTATGGATGATCAGAGAAAGTGGTTTGTTGAGATGAAATTTACTCCTAGTAAAGATGCTATGAACATTGTCGACATGACAACAAAGGGTTTAAAAAGTTACATAAACTGATCATGTAGTGTCAGAGTTGAATGGAATTGACTCCAATTTTGAAAGAAGTGATACTGCGAGTAAAAGGCTATCAAAAAGCATCACATGCCACAGATAAATGTTTCATGAAAAGAAGAATCAACTGATGTGACCAATTTTATTGTTGTCTTATTTTAAGAAATTACCACAACCACCCCAACTTTCAGCAGTCACAAATGAGAACAGACAGCAGCCATCAACATAGAGGCAAGATCTTCCACAGCAAAAAAATTATGACTCACTGAAGGGTTGGACAGTTGTTAGTGAAATAAAGTGTGTTGTTATTATTGTTGTTGTTGTTGTTTTAATTTTTGGAGACAGAGTCTCACTCTGTTACCCAGGCTGGAGTGCAGTGGTGTAATCATGACTCACTGAAGCCTTGAACTCCTGGGCTCAGGTGATCTTCCCACCTCAATCTCCTGAGTAGCTGGCACCACAGATATGTGTCACCACACCCAGCTAATTTTTTGTATTTTTTTTTATAGAGACAGCGTTTCGTCACATTGCCAGGCTGATCTTGAATTTCTGGGCTCACACAATTCTGCCTTGTCCTCCTAAAGTGCTAAGATTACAGGCTTGAGGCACAGTGCCAGGCCAGGTGTTTTTAAATTAAGGTATATACATTGTTTCCTTAGACATAACGCTATTGCACATTTAATAGACCATGGTATAGTGTAAAAGTAACTTTTATACACACTGGGAAAGCAATATTTACAAAAGTGACTAGGTTTATTTTGATATTTGTTTCATTACAATGGTCTGGAACCAAACTCACAATATTTCTGAGGTATACCTGCATATAAAAGGGCAAGATGGCCAACTAGATGCAGCCAGAAAGTGCTGCTTGCACCAAGTGAGACTGAATCATCTTGTAAACCACCATAAGTTGGACAGTTTTTTTGAAAATAAAATGCTGAGAATGTATAGAGAGGTGATGTTGAAGCTGAGGTTGAAGAGAGAGAGGAAGCTGGTAATCCTCCACGGTGTTAGCAAACACTAGATCTAGTTCCTGGCCCCAAATGGCTTCTGGAAAAGGGATGAACGAGGGAACTGGGGGATGGTTCCCTCTTGCCATGGAACTCCAGGATCCTAGCTGCAGGATACCTCACGTTATCCATGGATATGTGAGCTGGTAGAGAGATCTCCGTAGGGAGCAGGCAGCGACAGTCCCTCTGATGGCACAGAGCCCAGGAGGTTGTGTGTGCTGGGCAGCACCAGCAGACAGTGGTCAGAGATGCCCATCCCTCAGGTTCCTCATCCCTTTTCAGGAGGCACTGCCTAAGTTGACCTGAGCCAGGAGAAAGTGGGGCTGGCTTCCCTGTTGTACTAGATAGGATCTGTTCTGCAAGCCCTCCTGTCCACCAGTCCATCCTTTGGCCCATGTCTAGCTACCCCAGAAAACAGATGCACAGTATCCTTCACGGCCCAGCATGAGTGCACTGCTATACCTGAGTCCATTATCAGAGAACCAGGAGTACACCGAATCCTCCAATGCAGCTGGAACCCAACCCAAAGCCATGGGATTTCCTGGTGCCCCCAGGGGTGCAGCCTGTAGTTCAGGAGTACAGAGCTGCAATCTGTGGCCAGCACTCAAGCAGAGGAGGAGCCCTTATCCTCAGAGCACTGAGAGGGACAAGATGTGCAGGTTCCTGTACTGGAGAGGGAGCAAGGCATTCCTCCCTCCACAAGGCTGGTCCAGAAAGGGTGTGGGACATCTCCCTGCCACAGTCTCTGCCCGAGGGGGTCCCATGGCCTGGAACATCTAACAAAAGAAATACAAGCACAGCGCCAGTGACTGGAGAGGGTCCCCCAAGTCCCTCGAATGGATCTGATGAGGGAAACATCTTTCTCCCTGCCCCTACTGCAGAAAATACCTGTAAACATGAGGAAGTACAAAAGAGCCATATGGCTGGGTATTAGCCTAGCTACTGGTCATTACTCTTAAGCACCTTCTACTGGATCACAGCCCAAACAGCACCAAAAATTATCCCACTAATACGTATACCTGTAAAACCAAGTACAATAATTCACCCACAAATAAAGATCCTGTACAGCACCTTGGCCATCTGAAAGTATCCAGGAATGACATCAACTGACTATACTCAACTTACAGCATAGCTTTAACACCAGCCATCCCAGATGAGAAAAAACCAGCACAAGAAATCTGGCAATTAAAAGAGCCAGAGTGTCCCCTTACTTTCAAACGAGTCCACTAGCTCTCTGGCAATGGTTCATAACCAGTCTGAAATGACTGAAATACCAGAAATAGAATTCAGAATCTGGATGGCAAGAGAGCTCATCGAGATTCAGAAGAAAGTGGTAACACAATACAGGGAAACCAAGGAATCCAGTAAAATTATGTAAGATCTGAAAGACAAAATACATTTTAAGAACTAAACTGAACTTCTGGAAAGGAGAAAGTCACTACAAGAATTTCAGAATACTATCAGAATTACGAACAGCAGAAGAGATCAAGCTGAGGAAGCAATATTAGAGCTTGAGTTCCACTTATTTGCATCAGCTCAGTCAGATAAAAATAAAGAAAAAGGAATTTAAAAATGAACAAAATCTCTGATAAATATGAGATTATGAAAATAGAACAAATCTCCTACTTATTGGCATTCTTGAGAGAGAAAAAGAGAATAAACAACTTGAAAAATATATTTGAGGATATAGTTCATGAAAATTTCCCTAATCTTGCTAGGAAGGTTGATACAAATCCAACTTTTATTTATTTATTTATTTATTTATTTATTTATTTATTTAGACGAAGTCTTGCTCTGTCACGCAGGCTGGAGTGCAGTGATGCAATCTTGGCTCACTGCAACCTCTGCCTCCCAGGTTCAAGCAATTTTCCTGCCTCAGCCTCCCGAGTGGCTGGGATTACAGGCACCCACCACCGCACCCGGCTAATTTTTGTATTTTCAGTAGAGACGGAGGTTCACCATGTTGTCCAGGCTGGTCTTGAACTCCTGATCCACCCGCCTTGGCCTCCCAAAGTGCTGGGATTACAGATGTGAGCCACCATGCCAGACCGATAAAATCCAACTTTCTTTCATGATAAAATCCTCAGCATTGTAGACATTGGAGGAATATACCTTAAAATAATCCACCTTTGACAAACCTACAGCCAATATCATATTGAATGTGCAAAAGACAGAACTATTCCTGTTTAGAACTGTAACAAGACAGGGATGCCCACTCTTACCACTACTATTCAACATAGTACTGTAAGTTCTAGCCAGGTCGATCAGGAAAGATAAAGAAATAAAAGGCATCAGAATAGAAACAGAAAAATCAAAGTATCTCTTTTGCTGACAATATCATTTTATATGTAGAAAACCCTAAAGACACTACCAAATGACTAATAGAAATGATAAATGAGTTTAGCAAAATTTCAGTATATCAAATGAAAGCACAAAAATTAGTAGCATTTCTATACAACAATAATTCCCAGGCTGGGATTCAAATCAAGAAAACAATCCCATTTACAATATCCACAAAGAAAATTAAATACCTTAGAATACAGCTAAATAAGGAGGTGAAAGATCTCTTCAAGGAGAACTAAAAACACTGCTTAAAGATGTCAGAGATGACATAAATAATTGGAAAAATATTCCATGCTCATAGGTTAAAAGAATATTAAAATGGCCATTCTGTCCAAAACAATTTATAGATTTAACACTATTCCTATCCAACAACTGACACCATTTTTCTCGAATTAGCAAAAACAAACAAGACAAACAAAACTATTCTAAAATTTATATGGAATAAAAAAAAGTCCCCCAAATCCAAACCAATCCTAAGCACAATGACTAAAACTGAATTAATCATACTACCTGACTTCAAACTACGCTATAAGTCTATAATAACCAAACAGCATGATACTGGTACAAAAACAGACACATAGACCAATGGAACTGAATAGAAAACTCAGATATAAGGCTGTACACTTACAATCATATGATCTTTGACAAAGCCATCAATAGCATGCAATGGGGAAAGGATTCCCTATTCAATAAATGGTGCTGGGACAACTGGCTGGCTATATGCAGAAGAATGAAACTAGATCATTACATTTCACTGTGTACAAAAATTAACTTAAGATCCATTTAATTTCTTTTTTTGTTTGTTTGTTTGTTTGTTTGAGAAAGGATGTCACTCTGTCGCCAGACTGGTGCACAGTGGTACAATCGTGGCTCACTACAGCCTCAACCGACTGGGCTCAGGTGATCCTCCCACCTCAGTCACCAGAGTCGCTGGGACCACAGACATACATTACCATGCCCTGCTCATTTTTGTATTATTTTGTAGAAACAGAGTTTCACCATATTGCCAGACTGTTCTCAAACTCCTGGGCTCAAATGATCTGCCTGTCTCTACCTCCCAAAGGGCTAGGATCACAGGTGTAAGCCATCATGCCTGGCAAGATTTAATATTTAAATGCAAGACTTCCGAGTATAAAAATCTTGGAGGACATGTCAAAATTACCCTTCTCAACATCTGCCTTGGAAAAGAATTTTTGGCTAAGTCCCCAGCAGCAATTATACCCCTACCCCCCAAAAATAGACAAACTGGACCTAATTAAACTAAAAAAAGCTTCTGGACAGCAAAAGAAACTATCAAGAGAACAAACAGACAATCTACCAAATGGGAGAAAATATTTGCAAACTATGTATCAGACAAAGTTCTGATACTCAGAATCTGTAAGAAACTTAATTCAACAAGCAATAACCAAATAACCCAATTAAAAATGGGTAAAATAAATGAGCAAACACTTCTCAAAAGACAGAAAAGCAGCCAACAAACATGAAAAATATTTGCTTGACATCACTAATCATCAGATTAACTCAAATCAAATCCACAATGAGACACTATTTCACACCAGTCAAAATGGCTATTATTAAAAGTAAACTAACAAGTGTTGGCAAAGTTGTAGAGAAAAAGGAACACATATGCACTGCTTATGCGAAGGTAAATTAGTTGAGCCACTATGGAAAGTAGTTTGGGGATTTCTCAAATAACTTAAAACAGAGCTCCCATTCAACCCAGTAATCCCTTTACTGGGTATATACCCGAAAAAAATAAATAAATGAAAATAAATAAATAAATAAATAAATGATTCTACCAAAAAGGCACATACACTCATAAGTTCATCACTGTGCTATTCACAATTGCGAAGACAGGGAATCAACCCATGTGCCTATCAATGGTAGATTGAATAAAGAAAATATTGTACATATACACCGTGGAATACTATCCAGCCATAATATATAATAAAATTATGTCCTTTGCAGCAATGTGGATGGAGTTAGAGGTCATAATCCTAAGCAAATTAATGCAGGAACAGAAAACCAAATATCATGTGTTCTCATTTATAATGGGAGCTAAACATTGAGCACCCATGAACATAAACATGGAAACAATTGACACTGTGTAGACTGCTAGAGAGGTGAGGGAGGGAGGGAAGCAAGGGTCAAAAAACTACTTGTGAACTGTGCTCACCTCCTGAGTGCCTTATGCCCATGTGATAAAATACCCCCTGTATCTCAAATAAAATGTACCCTCTGTATCTAAAATGAAAATGAAAAAAAAA
This sequence comes from Papio anubis, assembly GCF_008728515.1. NCBI lineage: Eukaryota > Metazoa > Chordata > Mammalia > Primates > Cercopithecidae > Papio > Papio anubis. The sequence goes on from NC_044996.1 coordinate 62,988,188, forward strand.
AAAAAAAAAAGAATGCCCAGGATAGATCACTGAATAATGAGAAGCAGAATGAAAGAAACTCTGTAGTTCCAGGCTACCCTGAACTTTTTAGCTACAGCAGAGTTCCTAGCTGAGTACTGCTACATGAATAACCCCAGCCAATACTATGGGAACACAGCTGATTTCCACCTTAATTCTTAATCCACAGAATTAAAACGTATGCTTAATTATTTTCTGTATTTTAAAATATATATGACAGCTTAGTACTAGCATTCTTACAAGTTAGGAGAAACAAAAACAAGTTACATATTGAAAATTTCATATGGGAAAAAGTATGAAAAAATAATAAAGACGGGGCAAAGTGTAAGAATTACAAAAGGGGCATAATGCTAATATAATAGACAGAGGAAGCCTGGACCAGAAAGTACCATCTGAATCAGTATCTAAGAAAACTGAAAGAGTGAGTCCTGCTGATGTGTAAATGTGTATTACTATATACATTATTAAAATGACTTTGGTTTTTACCTCAAGATTGGGATATAATGGAGAATTTTTAGCATAGGTATGTTTGGCAAATCACCTCTTCTTTTCAAAGTCTTTAAGGAACTTAGCTTTCTTATCTCATCTTTGGCACTGGCCAAAGATGAGTAACTTATATGGTATGACCTCATGCAGCAAAAGGTGGCACAATTTTACTGCAAGAACAGTTGGTCAGTCAAATGTCCAGCAGTAATTCTATTATTACGAAAGAAGGAGATAATAGATTCTGGTGGACAGCTAGAACAGATTTAGGTGGACAGCCGAAGTCATTACCATATACATGACAATTTAAGCCACAGTACTACATGAGATGAATGAGGGAGTAAATGTGAAATATATGAGGATAATACAAGTAAGAGACTATAAGAAAGCTCCAAATAGTCTACATCTCTGTGATTTTGATCATATTAAGTGCAATGAACCCATGACAGATAGAATTTAAATACATTCTTGATAAAAAAAATTGATGGTATAAATGTGATTTCTCCTTGTTGCAAATGAGACCCTCTCCTTATACTAATAATTTTATAAATAAATATACTGCATGGAAATGAAGAATGTATTATTAATACATAATCCAGGTGTAACCTAGATTTGAGCTTGTTAGTTCTACATTGGGTGGGTAAGGGATGGGTAACATTTGGGTGGGCTTTGAACAGAGAACTTAATATGAGTGTTAAGTTAAAGAACTTGAAGAAAACTTGGGAGTTTAAAAAACTCTTGAGACTCATATCTGTATTTTACCTATTGGCATAATCACAGCAATGCAAAAAAATGGTGCTCATTAATCCATATTATTTAACCTATTCTAATTGTGGAAGGCTCTAAGAAATAGCCCAGTTCATTCCTTTGATGATTGTTATAAAAGTATAATTATAAAAATTAACTGGGCTATTTACAATTGAGCAAGCCTGGTCATTTAACTGCTCTCTCTGCACCTTACTTCAAACCAAAATTAACTACACAAAGAGTCAAAGTGTAGGGGAAAGTCAACATATTTTCCTCTTAAGCTGAGCAGACAATATCTCCTTATTTTCCCTTAGTAATGTTTGTGGAGTTCTGGAATTATGGATTTACCTCACTGTCAAACTTCTTTCTTTACATGCCCAAACATTCACACTAGAATCCTTTCCCAGAAGCATCATCCAGTTTTTATAGGAAGCATTTTTTGGCTGCTTATCTGCGTACCAAAGCCATGGCTGTTGGCCACACTGTGGGAGAGGAGATAAACCCAATGGGGCCAGCTGTTCTAAACAGATTTTTAATTAATTATTTTGATTATTACTCCATTTCCAAGTGTCAATCTTCTATTTGTTTACACTGAGCATGCAGCTTCTTTGGGGTTTATTTGAAAATGACCACTATTAACTCTAATATTTTTTGATTAAATCAATTTAGTGCTATCTTCCTTGTAACTTTTAAGAACCCCAAAAATTTGATTTGCTGAGGATATTCTTTCTGGTTCTTAAGAATTAATAGATTTTTATTAATTTATTTAAATATCTTCCTGTCATATAAAAGGAGAGTTTTGAGAGACTAAATATCTCAAAACCAGCTTCACTAGGTTTGATTCTTAGTTCCAATAGTCAATAACTTGTAAACTTAGGAAAACTGACCATTTTAAGTCTAAGTTTCTTCAATTCTAAAAAATGATAATATTTACTATTTTAGAGTAATTATTTTGGAGATTACTTTGAATAATTAAACTGGTATCTAGGATATAGTAAGTATTCAGTAGATCTAGATTCTAAAATACTTTTATTATCGTAAGACATAATACAGTCCAATTTGTTAAAACTAGGAACTATCTTATTTTCTATACTTTACTTTTTTCAGAGAATTTTCTAATTTGTCATCAGTATACCAAGGAGATGTAGTTTACTAATCAGTTTGCTAATGTGTGTAGATGACAGATAAGTGTTTAGAAATAAACACAAACATATACAACAATCACCAACACACAAACACAATATCAGATAACTGGACAAAAGTGTAGTTTGAGACCAATTTCAATTATATATTTTTTTACTTCCCATTTGCTTGGTAAATATTACTCCAACCCTTTATTTTGTGCCTATGTGTGTCTTTGCACGTGAGATGGGTCTCCTGAATACAGCACACCTATGGGTCTTGACTCTTTATCCACTTTGCCAGTCTGTGTCTTTTAATTGGGGCATTTATGCCTTTTACATTTAAGGTTAATACTGTTATGTGTGAATTTGATCCTGTCATTATGATGCTAGCTGGTCATTTTGCCCATTAGTTGATACAATTTCTTCATAGTGTCAATGGTCTTTACAATTTGGTATGTTTTTGCCATGGCTGGTACTGGTTTTTCCTTTCCATGTTTAGTGCTTCCTTCAGGAGCTCTTGTAAGGCAGGCCTGGTGGTGACAAAGTCTCTCAGGATTTGCTTGTCTGTAAAAGTTTTTACTTCTACTTCACTTATTAAGCTTAGTTTGGCTGGAAATGAAATTCTGGGTTGAAAATTCTTTTCTTTAAGAATGTTGACTATTGACCCCCACTCTCTTCTGCCTCGTAGGGTTTCTTCAGAGAGTTCCACTGTTAGTTTGATGGGCTTCCCTTTGTGGGTAACCCAACCTTTCTCTCTGGCTGCCCTTAACATTTTTTCCTTCATTTCAACCTTGGTGAATCTGATGATTATGTGTCTTGGAGTTGCTTTTCTCAAGGAGTATCTTTGTGGTATTCTCTGTATTTCCTGAATTTGAATGTTGGCCTGTCTTGCTAGGTTGGGGGATTTTCCTGGATAATATCCTAAAGAGTGTTTTCCAACTTGGTTCCATTCTCCCTGTCACTTTCAGGTACAACAATCAAATGTAGGTTTGGTCTTTTCACATAGTCTCATGTTTCTTGGAGGCTTTGTTTGTTCCTTTTCATTCTTTTTTGTCTAATCTTGTCTTCATGCTTTATTTCATTGAGTTGATCTTCAATCTTTCATATCCTTTCTTCCACTTGATTGATTTGGCTGTTGATACTTGTGTACCCTTCACAAAGTTCTCATGCTGTGTTTTTCAGGTCCATCAGGTTATTTATGTTCTTCTGTGTACTGGTTATTCTAGATAGCTATTCCTCTAACCTTTTTTCAAGGTTCTTTGCTTCTTTGCACTGGGTTAGAACATGTTCCTTTAGCTCAGAGAAGTTTGTTATTACCCTCCTTCTGAAACCTACTTCTGTCAATTTGTCAAACTCATTCTCCATCCAGTTTTGTTCCCTTGCTGGAGAGGAGTTGTGATCCTTTGGAGGAGAAGAAGTATTCTTGTTTCTGGAATTTTCAGCCTTTTTGTGCAGGTTTTTCCTCATCTTCCTTATCTATCTTTAGTCTTTGATGTTGGTGACCTTCTGATGTGGTTTCTGTGTGGAAGTCCTTTTTGTTGATGTTGATGCTATTCCTTTCTGTTTGTTAGCTTTCCTTCTAACAGTCAAGCCCCTCTGCTGCAGGTCTGCTGCAGTTTGCTGGAGGTCTACTCCAGACCCTGTTTCCCTAGGTATCACCAGTGGAGGCTGCAGAAGAGCAAAGATTGCTGCCTGTTCCTTCCTCTGGAAGCTTCATCCCAGAAAGGCACCCACCAGATGCCAACCAGAGCTCTCCTGTATGAGATATCTGTCGACTCCTGCTGGAAGGTGTCACCAGTCAAGAGGCACAGCAGTCAGTGACCCACTTGAGGAGGCAGTCTGTCCCTTAGCAGAGCTTATGCACTGTGCTGTGAGGTCCACTGCTCTCTTCAGAGTCAGCAGGCAGGAACATTTAAGTCTGCTGAAGCTGTGCCTATAGCCACCCCTTCCCTCAGGTGCTCTGTCCCAGAAAGATGGGAGTTTTATCTATAAGCCCCTGATTGGGGCTGCTACCTTTCTTTCAGAGATGTCCTGCCCAGACAGAAGGAACCTAGAGAGGCAGTGTGACTACAGCAGCTTTGCCAAGCTATGTGGCCTCCACCCAGTTCAAACTTCCTGGTGGCTTTGTTTACAGTGTGAGAGGCAAACCACCTACTCAAGCCTCAGTAATGGCAGACACCCCTTCCCCCTCCAAGCTCAAGCATCCCAGGTTGACTTCAGACTGCTGTGCTGGCAGCAAGAATTTCAAGCCAGTGGATCCTAGCTTTCTGGGCTCTAGGGGGTGGGATATGCTGAGCTAGACCACTTGTTTTCTTGGCTTCAGTCCCCTTTCAAAGGGAGTGAATGGTTCTGTCTTGCTGGCATTCCAGGTGCCACTGGAGTATGAAAAAAAAAAACTCCTGCAGCTAGCTCGGTGTCTGCCTAAATGGCCGCCCAGTTTTGTACTTGAAACCCAGGGCCCTGGTGGCATAGGCACCCAAGAGAATCTCCTGGTCTGTGGGTTGCAAATACCATGGGAAAAGTGTAGTATCTGGGCTGCAGTGCACCATTCCTCATGGCACAGTCCCTGACAGCTTTCCTTGACTAGAGGAAAGAGTCTCCTGACCTCTTGTGCTTCCCCGGTGCGGCAATGCCCCACCCTGCTTTGGCTCATCCTCCACGGGCTGCACCCACTTTCTAACCAGTCCCAATCAGATGAGCCAGGTACCTCAGCTGGAAATGCGGAAATCACCTGCCTTCTGTGTTGATCTTGCTGGGAGCTGCAGACCCGAGTTGTTCCTATTCTGCCATCTTGCAAGCCACCCAGAAAAGTTTTTAAGTCAGGTATAAAAAATGGCATAAAGGTTTGGAATCGGGAAACAAGAGGTATGTTTAGAGAAGAAAAAATATCCAGACAGACTGGGAGCTGTGGCTCACGCCTGTAATCCTAGCACTTTGGGAGGCCGAGGCAGGTGGATTGCCTGAACTCAGGAGTTCAAGACCAGCCTGGGCAATATGATGAAACCCTGTCTCTACTAAAATACAAAAAATTAGCCGGGCATGGAGACACATGCCTGTAGTACCATCTACTTGGGAGGCTGAGGCAGAAGAATTGCTTGAACCCGGGAGGCAGAGGTTGCAGTGAGTCAAGACTGCACCACTGCACTCCAGCCTGGGTGACAGAGTAAGACTTCATATCCAAAAAACAATCCAGACAACTAGAATATGATTTTTTACTTACCTTAGATGTGGGCCATTAAGGGTCACCTGAGTTTGTGCTTTACTTGTCATTATTTCATCAAGATAGTGACATTAACTTGGAACATTTCTTCTGTAATGAGTTGTGTTTTCCTGAATGCATTTACTCTTAGGCTTTTCTCAAGAAAGCACATGAACTGGCTTTTTTTTTTTTTCTCTACTCTAAAAGGAATGAGAGACACTTACCCTTTAAATACTCCCTTAGGTTACTAATAACGGAGAGAAGATATAATTGTGCCTACACTGAACAAATTGCTAGCTGAAATGTCATTTTATAGCAAGCCAATGAAATACTTTACCCAGTTTTCTTGCCTCAGTATAAAGAAAAGCACCATCAAACATTGATTGCCTTGCCATAACTTAAGACGTAGGCTTCAGTTTCTTTTTTTTAGCACATTGCAAACTATTTACTCTGTGTTCTTGATCCATTGCACCACTATTATAAAAGCGATATCAGTTTGACACTTTGTACTCTGTATTAATGAGATACTTATTTCCCAAGAGCGGTTCTAGAAATTTAAACCTCAACATTAGCAAACTGTTAACTAAAGTCACAACATTTCTCCAAATGTTTATCTTTTTATTAAAAGAGTATCTATGCCTGGTTTCTTCAATTCTGTGAGCAATTTGTCTTTCCCACTTCTCTCCAATTGTCAGGACTTCCTAAATACTTATTCACAGGTAAACTTGCCAAATCAAGTTAATGTTCTGCATCACACTTCAAAAACTCCTGCTAATTCTAACCAACACCGTAGCAGGGCAGGAGTAAGAAAAAATATATTTACTTTTACAGCAAAAATGTGAAGTATCAGGACTAAGCTATAGACATCAATTGTCCATGGCTTTCTTATTTGTTTATTTATTCCTCACTTTTTTTGCAAGAAATAATTTACGATATTCATAATTTTAGTCAACATAATTATATATTTTATATTTTAGTGAGTCATATCTGCAGAGTGAGTAAGAATACACAGAAACATTCTCTTTCTCTACCTGGTTTTCAACTAACAAAGTTTGTTTTAATTCTTTGATATGCAGATTGATACAGAATTTTTAGTTGTTTGTGAATCTATCTGAGAATCTGTTTGGTGTTTCATAGTGTCCTAAAGACACTTAAAAGAGTTTTTAATTTTTTTTACAATTTTAGGACCATGTGGGTAATGATGAACTACTGATTTTATAAACATTTTTATCTTTTTGAGAAATAAAATCACCTTTTTATAAGCACAAAATATGAAAATGAAAATATACACATTTTGATTGATAGCATAAAATGTTTGCACCTTAAACCATCTCCTTTCCTTTTTAAATTTCTCATTCCTCACTGGAAAGTAGATATCTTCTGCTGGGGGAGTGAGGAGAGGGAACTAGGAGGATGGGTCAATAGATGCAGCAAACCACCATGGGAAACACATACATATGTAACAACCCTCCATGTTCTGCACATGTAGCCTGTTTTGTGGTTTTTGTTGTTGTTGTTGTTGTTTTAGAAGAAGTACAGAGAAAAAGGAAATCTTCTGTTGGACTGATAGCATTGGACTACAGTATGCAGAGCAATGTTTTCAAATTAGTTGAGAAGCCTCCATTAGAGTAAATGCACCAGTTACACTTGCCTTAAAGTTTAGTCCAATTTCAAAAATGGAAAATGCTTCAGATTATACATTTTGAATCATTATTTGGAATAGAATTAGACTTAGAGAAGTATACACAATTGCTCCTAACACTGTTAGTAGAGTGGAGATTCCACAACAGGAGGGATAACCTAAAAGACCAGGGGAAATCCTCCCACAGAGTGCTCATTTGTACATTGTAGATACAACCCCAGGTAAAGCAGATCCCCATCCCAACTTTAAGACAGTTGTTGCAGGGGTTCTGCCCAGGGGGTTAGGAAGGATGTAAGGGATAATAGCATAGCATCTATGCCTGAGGAGACTCATTTTATTTGAAACAGAGAGCAGAGAACTATATCCTTAGGGACATGGTAGTAAACAATAAAAATCTTGGTAAAGAACATTTAAAAGGAGGGTGATGGCTTCTTGAGAAAGCAAAATGTCAAAGTAATCAGAGATTCAGTGAAGAGAACCAGGAAAAAAGATACCCAAAAAGAGCCCTCCTGATATCAGAGTCAATTCTGAGTGTTGAGAGGTCTTTGGATAAGCACTAGCTTGCACCCACTGAGCAGCAGCCAAAGTAAGTTGTGGTGCAGAGTTAAAATTATTCCCCAAGCTACACACATACTCAAAAAATGCATGAGAGAATCCACATTGACATGACAGACTTTAAAAGAATCTCTGTCAAAGCACTAAACCAAAAGCTACTTGGACCCATGAAAGACTTTGGATCCCAGACTTAAAAGCAATATCATAGTAATCCTGACAAAGAAAATATCTACTCAGGAGCTATCAGAGAAGGAAACCTCAAGCTACTAGTCTCTGAATGAATATGAGGTAAACATACAAAACATAATCTTCATGAATTGTGATAGAGACTTGTAAGCCACACACACATGCACATGCACATGCACACACGAGTGCACACACACACACACACACAGCTAAGGGCAAAAATTAAAAATCTAGCAGGCTAAGAGCACAACCTTTTAGTAATAAGTGCTATAAGCTGACCTAGTGGTGACACTAGGTAACCATGCTAAAAGATAAAAATGGAGAAAACATTAGTAGGAACATCAGATTCTTCTCATTGTGAAGAAAATATATTTTTCAGAATTAACTAAGCCAAGTCATTAAACAAACAAACAAAACACAAACATATAAAAATATTACAGTAATCCCCTTACCTTTCCTGTTGCTTTGAACATTCCAACTTTTATTACAAATTAGATAGTTTAGATAATAAGTTGTAACAATTCTAGATAAACTGTATACTCTAAAATGCCCTTATTTCAACAAAAAATATTTAAATAAACAGAAAAATGAGACTGATACATAGGGAAAAAGCCATACAAAAGAAATAGACTTTGAGGGCTACAAATGTGGCAACTTATCAGAAAATATTTTCAAAGAAGCTATTATAACTATGCCCACATAGCTAAAGAAAAAGAAAGTTAAAATTTTGAAGGAATATATGTTGATAGTATTTCACCAGATAGAAAATATCGAAAAATGAAAATAATTAAAAAGGATTTTGCTGAAATATTAAAGGTGAAAAATATAACAACGAAAATGAAAAAATGAACTAGAAAGTTTAATAGATTTGAGCTGTCATGAGAATCAATTAGTGAACTTGAAGATAGATTGTTAGAGATCAGTATTCTGTAAAACAGAGAGGAAAAAATGGTGAAAAATGGCAGTGTCAGAGAAATATGGTGCAGCATTAAGCATACTAATGTATACATAATGAATGTACTAGAAGAAGAGAAGAGGGAACAAGAGACAGAAAAAATGTTTGAGAAAATAATGACTGAAACATTTCCAAATTGCATGAAAAATATTAATTTAGACATTTACAAATCTCAACAAATTCCAGGTAGGGTAAATACAAGAAGACCCACACTCAGAAAACTCATTATAAAAATATTGAAAGACAAAGAGAAATTATTGAAATCAACAAGAGAAAAATAATACATCATGTAGAATATGAGAACAGTATCTGACTTTCCATCAGAAACAATAGGAACTAGAGGCATTGTGACAATATATTCAATGTGCTAAAAGTAAAACAAAACTAAACAAAACAGAAACTGTCAACCAATCAATCAGGAATGTTTTGGCAAAATAAGGCCTTTATGTGTTATGGAAAAATTGACATAATTCATTTCTAGCATACCTACCTTATGAGAAATAGTAAAGAAAGTTCTTCAGGGTGAAAAACTGATAATTATAGAGTAATTTGAAGCTTCATACAAAAGGTAGTGGTAAAAAATAATTACATAATTAATTAGAGAAAATGGTATCATTGTATAGTCTTCTGTCTTCTCTTATTTGAAGAGCAACTACATAAAACAATATATAATTTTCTTATTGAATCTATAATATGTGGGAATGCAATTTATGTAACAATATTAATACAAGAAGAAAGGCAGGAACAAAGATGGACTGTATTAAGGACATAGTAACAGATGATAGCTCATATCCAGAAGAAGAAACATAAATGTGTCCACATTTGCCACTTTTACTCAACATTGGATTTTAGGCTCTAGCAAGGCAAATTTGGGAAATAAAGAAATAATAAATAAGTAAATACCATTTAGATTGAAAATGAAGACTTAAAACAATTTTATTTTCAGATAATAGCATCTTATGTAGAGAAGATCCCAAGGAATATACTAAATATCTATTAGAAATAATAAATAGGCCGGGTGCGGTGGCTCAATCATGTAATCCCAGCACTTTGGGAGGCCGAGACGGGCAGATCACGGGGTCAGGAGATCGAGACCATCCTGGCTAACATGGTGAAACCCCGTCTCTACTAAAAAAAAAATACAAAAAACTAGCCGGGCGAGGTGGTGGGCGCCTGTAGTCCCAGCTACTCAGGAGGCTGAGGCAGGAGAATGGCGTAAACCCGGGAGGCGGAGCTTGCAGTGAGCTGCGATCCGGCCACTGCACTCCAGCCTGGGCGATGGAGCGATACTTCGTCTCAAAAAAAAAAAAAAAAAAAGAAATAATAAGTAAGTTCACAATCTTTGTCAGAACACAGGATCAATATACAAATATCAATTGTATTTCTACATATTTTGATTGAGTAATTCGAAAATAAAATTAAGGAAATGACTTACTTTACAACAGCATCAAAAGAATAAAATTCTGATAACCATCCTTCTACTCTCTATGTCCAACTAAAAACTTAGTGAAAGAAGCACAACACTTCAGTACTGAAAAGTATAAAACAAGTTAAAGTCATACTATGTTTATAGAACAGAAAACAATATTGTTACCACAATATTGCTCAAGTTTGTCTATAGATTAAATACAAATCCAATCAAAATCACATCTTGCTTTTTTTTGCAGAAATTGTCAGATACTCCTAAAATGTATATGGAAATTCAAGACACTCATAACAGCCAAAACAATCTTGAAAAAGAAAAAACAAATTGAAAAGTTACAGTCTACTATAAAACTATAGTCATCACTTATTTGTAATACTAGCACGAAGGTATAAATGTAGATCAATAATTAGAAATTAGAGTATAGAAACAAACCCTTACATTTATAGTCAATCAATTTTTGGCAACTGCACCAAGATAATTCAATGGGAAAAGAGTACATTGTTTAGGTACCACTGGATATCTATATGCAAAAGCATGAATTTGAATCCCTACTTCACACTATTTGGAGAACCTGAAATTAATAACCTCCTGAAGGGAGAAGTGATTGAAAAATGTGTGTTTATTGAAAGAAGGAGCAAGAAAAATTTAAAAATCTAAATTCACACTTTCATTATTTAACTTCTCATAGCTTCACTTCAATATCACTAAGTCAGCTTGGAAACTGTTCAGAGTGAATAAGTGGAATAAATAAAAGATACACAGTGCTCATTATTTTTCAAATAAATATGATCAATGAGCTGATGTAGGTCTAAAGCATAAAAGCTGATTTTGATGCCTGACATTTACAGACAGAGGAAATGGAAATAAAACCAAAATGTTTGTATGTTCATGAGTCAGAAAAAAAAATGACTGATTTAGTATTACCGTCACTTATTCAGGAGAAAATCAGCCATCATTATGATTACATTTGATGTGGGTCACCGCCCCGTACTCAGTGAAAACAATGCAGGGTTGTTGCTGATCTGAGAAATGATAACAGCACTCAGGATCACTCAAAGAAGGAAAATTTCCTTCTCAAGCTATTAACTATTCTTAGTGATCCTTTGTCTCAAGTATTCCATTCAAAATAAAATTGGTGTACATTATAAAGACAGTGACCACAATAACAAAACTTTCCTCTCCATCCGGAAACTATTGACAGGTTGCTTTGAGACTGACTATTTAATTACAGTTATATCTATTGCAAACTCCAGCTCTGCTCTAGTAGCTGGTAAGTCAGGTAGATACAGCATATATTATAACACTAGGAGCAATAAGAATAAAACAGATGGTACCATTAGTTTTTATGACTCTTGATTCACCTGACTGAATCTCTCCCTTCCTAAGTTTATATATTGATATAAAGTGATTAAGTAATCAGAAATATTACCCACTCCCAAGAATACAAATCCCTGAAACAGGTACTCATAACCATGTATGCCAGGCAATGGATTTGAGGAAATAAGAAAATGCATTGTAGTGTTCTAGATAAGGAATGTATACTCAAGCACATTGAAATTCTGATTTAAGCATATGGAGTTCAATTGAGAAAAGTTCTGTCTCTTATTTAACTCAATGACAAGGTAATCTTTTTTAAAAAGTATTTTCTCTTATGACATGATACTATCACCAGATACCTGATATTACAATTTTCTCAAGAACACATATCTACCCATTATAAGTACAGTCAATACAATTTGATAATATAACATAAATGTAGCCTTTATTTTTAACTACACATTTACTTCATGCCAAAATGTGGCTTGTGGGGAGGGTTCAAGATAACTGACTAGAGAAATCAGATACTCACCTCCTCCACAAAGAACAAAAATTGTGAATAGATAGTCCTAATTTAAATAGAGCATCTAAAAAGAAATACTAAAATTCAGCAGAGATGTGACAATAAACACCTGAGGGATGGAAGAAGAGGGAATTAAGACAGGCAGCTCAACCAGAATTGTCCAGGAGCCTGGAGATGCTCTCCAGTTCAGGGAAAGAGTAAGTGAGAGATTCCCAGTGGTTCATATTTCCACCATGGATTCCTCAACCCGTAACCATTGGAGAGCCCCTTGACCCTTACAGGCCCTGAGACTAACATAAGGAGCTGCCTGAAGTTCATGTGATGGCAATGCTCCAGATGGGGAACTTACATCTGGTCCCACACACTGCTTGAGATTTAAGCAGCTACATCACTGTCCCATTTTGAGAGTCTAGTACCCATCAGGTTATAGTTTGCCCTCAGGCCCAGCAGAACCAGCATCTCTACATCTTCAGAGCCCCACAGATATTCCCTCACATACACTTGGAGGACTGCAGGAAGCACAATTCTGGCTGGACCCAACAGTGCAGAAGGGTCCCCAGCACTCTAGCCCACATAGAGTCTTACACCGTGGGAAGAAGCAGTACAGTGCCCTGTGGAGATTGTCCCTAGGACAAACGAATCCAAAGCATGTGGTCTCCAGAGCCTGGGAGCAGCCTGCCTGAGGCTGCTAAGAGCAACCCCAACCCCATAAGCATCTAGGTGACTACACACTAGCAAGTTTCCTGAGGACAGTGTCCACACACACTACCCTGGCCACTGCTGCTGTCAGGGGCCAAAGTATGTGCTCTTCAGAGCCTGAAAGCCACCCACCTATCTGGGGCCACTCTCACTGACAGCAGCCTCTCCTCCACCAGTAGCACAGCTGCTGTACACTAATGCATGCCCTGAAGACAGGCTCTCCCTATGCACTGCCATTGCCTCCACTGTCTCTAGGGCTGAAGTACATGCTCCTCAGAGCCTGAAAGCTGCTTGCCTGCCTGGGGCTGCTCGCACTGACAGCAACCCCATTCCCTCCAGCATCATGGCTGCTATGCACTCAGATGTGCACGGAGGTCAGCCTGTCTGACCACTACTATGGGTTGCCCCACCCTGCTCATCACAGCTTGTGCTCATGTGCACCACCAGGGGTCCCGAGGACAAACCTGCCTGGCCTACCAACACTATCCCCAGTGCCTGAATATACTGACAGAGGTCTAGGGATCACCATCCCAGTCCACCACCATCTATGCACTCCTCTCAGGAAAATGAGGAGGAGTCCGTTCAGCCTACTGCTACCAACACTGTCACACACCTACACGCTCCAACTGGGGGCCTGGGGATTGGCCAAAACAGCTGATCAAAGCCACTGTTAACATTAGTGTGTGCTACCTGAGAGCCCAACTGTTGTCCCAACACTGCTACTACCATCGCTCATGTTAAGGACATTGCCCACAGGCTTGAGGTCCTGCCCACCTGCCTGGCCCACTACTGCAACTTCCAGCAACTGAGACATGTGCTAGAGGTCTAGGAATTGACCCACCTAAACCCACTAACACCAATGCCCCTGCAGACAGCACTGGGGCCTAAGGACAGACACACTTAGCCCATCACTGTCATCCCTGGACTGGCTCATCTGTTGCCCCCATTCCCAGCAAAGTCTTGCCACAGCCTCCACTAACAAACAAACCAAATCAATGAAGAAATCACAGATGCCACTGACGCTGCTTATAGCAGGATAAATGATATGGAGGCTGCACTATTCCATGCATGTAGAACCAATGCTAAAGTATTCTACCCAACCTTCACCATAGGTGCATTTTCAGGAAAAAGTCTTTCACAAAAGTCAATCTAAAAAATTAGAAGAAATGATTATTACATTAGATGAACAGATATTAATGTAAGGAAACAAGAAACATGAAAAAGCATTGAAATGTGACACCTCCAAAAAACACAATAATTCTCCAGAAATAGATTCCAATAAAAATTATGAAATGATAGAAAATGAATTCAAAAATATGATATTAAAGAACTTAGTGAGATAAAGAGAACACAGGTCAACAATACAAATAAATCAGAAAAACACTTCAGAATATCAATGATAAATTCAGCAAAGAAATAGATATTATTTTAAAAATCATGAACCTAATAAACTCAATATGTAAAAAAAAATCTGAGAACTCCAACAAAATATTAGATAAAGCAGAAGAAATAATTAGAAAACTGAAAGATGGATATTTTAAAATAATTCAATCAGGAAAAAAAAAAAAAGGAAAGAAAAAGAAAAAATAATAAAGAATAATCCAAACCTCTATGACATATAAAACACCATAGAGTGACTGAATATTTAATTTTTTTTTTTATTCCATAAAACAAAGAGAAGGCCAAATGCACAGAAAACCCATATAACAAAATGCTAGCTGGAATCTTCCCAAATCTAACAAGTGGCTTAGACATATAGATATAGGACACTCCAAAATCCTCAAATAGATGCAACACAAAAAGGTCTTCTTCACAACACAATATAATCAAATTCTCAAAGTCAAATACAAAGAGAGAATTCTAAAAACAGCCAGAGAGAAACATCTAGTCACATATAAGAGAACCCCTATGAGATTAACAGTGAATTTTTCAGTAGAAATGTTACAGGCCAGTAGGGAATGGGAAATGTCTAAAGAAAAGAAAAGAAAAAATACTGTCACCCTAGAAGGCTGTACTCAGCAAAATTATCCTTCATAAATGAAAGAGAAATGCACTCTTACCCAGATTAGCAACAACTGTGAAAATTCATTACCATAGACCGGCTGTAAAGAAATTATTATTATTATTATTATTATTTTGAGACAGAGTCTCACTCTGTCACCCAGACTGGAGTGCAGTGGCATGATCTCAGCTCACTGCAACCTCTGCCTCCCGGGTCCAAATGATTCTCCTGCCTCAGCCTCCTGAGTAGCTGGGATTACAGGCATGTGCCACCACATCCAGCTAATTTTTTGTATTTTTAGTAGAGACAAGGTTTCACCATGTTAGCCAGGATGGTCTCGATCTCCTGACATCGTAATCTGACTGACTCGGCCTTCCAAAGTGCTGGGATTACAGTCGTGAGCCACCGCGCCCGGCCAAGAAATTCTTAAGGGAGACCTAAACCTGGAATTGAAAGCACAATATTTATGATTAATAATGCATTGAAGTATGAACTCCCGGTAGAGCAAACAGACAAATAAGAAGGTGATAAGACTCATATGTTACCACTACAGAAAATCACCAAATCAAATTGATAAACAATAAGAGAGAAAGTCAAGAACAAGATATACAGAATAGCCAGAAAACAATTAACAAAATGGCAAAATAAGCCTTCACATATTTATAATAACCTTGAATTTAAAAGGATTACATTTTCCACTTGAAATATATAGACTGGCTGAATAAATTTTTAAAAGTAGCCTAACTGTATTCTACCTACAAGAAACTTGCTTAGTCTGTAAAGACACATATAGACTGAAGGTAAATAATTGAAAAAATATACTCCACACAAATGGAAACTAAGAGCAAGCAGGGGTAGTTATACATATATCAGACAAAACGAAATGTAAGTAGTAAACAGTAAAAAGAGGCAAAGGAGGCCAATATATAATGATAAAAGGATCAACTGAGAAAGAGGGTGTAACAATTATAAATATTTATCCCCCCAACACCAGAGCACCCAGGTATGCAAATATTATTGGATCTAAAGGGAGAGATATACTCAAATACAATCATATTAGGGAACTTCAACACCCCACTTGTAGCAATACATAGATCATCTAAACAGAAAACAACAAAAAATGTTAGATGTAAACCGGACTTCAAACCAAATAGGCCGAGCAAATATTTACAGAATTATCTCACAGAGGCAAAATACATATTATTCTCATTAACAAATTGAACGTTCTCCAGGATAGACCATATGTTAGCCCACAAAACAAGCCTCCACAAATTTAAAAAAATAAAAATTGTATCAGGTATCTTTTCAGACCACAGTGGAATATAATTTGCAACTAATAACAAGAGAAACTTTCAAATCTGTACAAACACATGGAAATTAAACAACATGTTTTGGGATGACCATTGGGTCAATGAAGATATTAGAAGGAAATAAAAAAATGTCTTGAAACAACCAAAAATGGAAACCTAATGTACCAAAACATATAAAATACAACAAAAGCAGTGTTAAGAGGGAAGTTTATATAGCAATAAGTGCCTACATCAAAAAATAGAGAGAGATTTCAAATAAACAATATAACGAAACATCTGAAGGAACTAGAAAATAAGAACAAAACAAACCAAAAATTAGTAGAAGAAAAAAGTGAAGAGCAGAACTAAATGGAATAGAGACTTTAAAAACAAAGGATCAACAAAATGAAGAGTTGTCTTTGGAAAAGTTAAAACTGGTAAACCACTAGCTAGACTAACCAGAAAAAAAGAAAAGATACGAACAAAACCAGAAACAGAAAAAAGACATAATTGAAACCACAAAAATACGAAAGATTATTAGACTATTATGAACAACTATATGCTAACAAACTGGAAAACCTAGAGGAAATGGATACGTTTATGGACACACACAACCTAACAAGATTGTATCAGGAAGAAATAGAAAACTTGAACAGTTTAATAATGAGTAATGAGATGAAATCAGTAATAAAAAGTCTCCCAGTAAATAAAAGCACAAGACTGGATGGCTTTACTTCTAAGTTCTACCAAACCTATAAAGAAGACATTACACCAATCTTCTCAAACTATTTCAAAGATTTGAAACTAAGAAAATTCTCCCTAATGTACTCTATGAGACCATGATTACCTTGATACCAAAATCATTCAAGGAAACAAGAACAGCAATGACAATAGCAATAAAACAACCACGGGCCGATATCCCTGATAAATATGAATGTAAAAATCTGCAGCACTAGCAAGATGACCCCAACAGCACATGAAAAAGATAATACTCTATGATCAAGTGAGATTTATCCCAAAGATGCAAAGATTGTTTAACCCATGCATATCAATAAGCATCATACATCACATCCACAGAATGAAGGACAAAAACCACATGATCATCTCAATTGGATGCAGAGAAAAGCGTTTTTATAAAATTAAATATCCTTTCATGATAGAAATTCTCAACAAAGTAGGCATACTGTACCTCAATCTAATAAAGATTATATATGACAAACCCACAACAATCATCATTCTGAATGATGAAAAGCTAAACACCTTTCATATATGAACTGAAACAAGACAAAGATGCCAACTTTCACCAATCTTATTCAACATAGTAGTGGCTGTCTTAGCCAGAGAAATCAGGCATGAGAAAGATACAATAAGCATCCAAATTGGAAAAGAGGAACTCAAATTGTCGTCATTGCAGACAACATAATCTTATATTTAGAAAAGCCTAACGACTCTACCAATAAACTATTAGAGCTGATAAACAAATCCATTAAGTTGCAACATACAACATCAGCATATGACAATTAGTTTTTCTACACACCAATAATAAACTAGCTGAAAAATAAATTAAGAAGACAATCTTATTTACAATAGATACAAAAAAATAATGTACCTAGGAATAAATTTAAACTTGGAGATGAAAGAGCTCTACAAAAATAACTATGAAACACTGATGAAAGGAATTGACTAGGACATCAATAAATAAAACACATGCCAAGCTCATTAATTGAAAGATCTTGATGTTGTTAAAATGACCATACCACCCAAAGCAATCTATAAATTTAATGCGATCTCTATTAAAACGCCAATGACATTTTTCACAGAAATTAAAAAAAAAACTAAAATCTGTACAGAATCAAAAAAGAACTTGAATAGCCTAAGAAATCCTCAGCAAAACGAACAAAGCTGGAGGCATCATACTACCTCACTTCAAAATATTATAAGGCTATAATAACCAAAATAGCGTGGTATTAGTACAAAAACAAACACGAAGCCCAACAGAACAAAATAGAGAACCCAGAAATAAATTTATTTACTTATGTCCAACTGATTTTTGACATAGTCACCAGGTACATAATTAAGGAAATGATACCCTCCTCAATAAATGGCGTAAGTGAAAATGGATATCTCATAAAGACTAATAAAACGATACCCCTCTCTCTCACCATATGCAAAAATTGACTCAAAGTGAATTAAAGATTTGAATGTAAGATCCAACCAGCCAAAAATACTAGAAGAAAACCCAGAGGAATCACTCCAGAACTTTGATCTTGGCAAATATTTTATGACTAAGACCCCAAAAGCACAGGCAGCAAAAACAAATATTGACAACTGTGACTACATTAAACTAAAATGTGTCTGCATTGCACAGGAAATGAGAGTGAGGAGCGAACTTATTAAATGGGAGATAATATTTGCAAGCCATTTATCTGACAAGGAAGTAATATACAGAATATAAAAGGAATTGTAACAATTCAATGACAGAAAATTAAATAATTCCCTCAAAAAGTGGTTCAAATGTCTAAATATATATTTCTCAAAAGAAGACATACACATAGCCAATAGGTATGTGATAAAAGGGCTGGATATCACTAGCTAGCAAGGAAATGCAAATCAAAACCATGATGAGATATATTTCCCTAGTTAGAATGGATATAATCAAATAGACAAAAAGTAAAAGATGCTGGTGAGGATGTGGAGAAAACAGAACCCTCATACAAAGAGTTGTGTTCAAAGTGTAAGCTAATACAGCCATTATAAAAACAGTAGAGGCATTTCTCAAAAATTTAACAATTGAACTACCATATAATATAGCAATATTACTCCCGAGTATTTATCAAAAGGAAAAAAAATGTTATATCAAAATGATACATGCACCACCATATTTATTGAAGCACTATTTACAATAGCCAAAATGTGGAACCAACCTAAAGAGTCCATCGGTGGATAAATGGATACAGAAAATATGGTATACTTACACAACAGAATATTATTCAGCCATAAATGATAATGAAGTCAGGTCATTTAAACCACATAGCTAGAACTGGAGGCCATTATTTTAAGTGAAATCAACCAGACACAGAAAGACACATTTCACATGTATTTATTCATAGGTGGTAGCTCAAATAGTTGATCTTATGGAGATATAGAGTAGAATGGTAGTTACCAGAGGCTGATAAGAATGTGTGTGTGATGAAGTGATAATGTTTAATGGTAGAGTAGGGTGACTATAGTTAATAACAATGTACGGTACATTTCAAAATAACTAGAAGAACTTGAAATGTTATCAACAAATATAAATGATAAATGTTCAGTGTGATAGATACCCCAAAACTCTGACTTGATCATTACACATTCTATGCATGTAACAAAATATTACATATACGGACAAATATCATGTATCAATAAAAGAAAATGGCTTGCTAAGTAAACTTGAAAAGTATAAGGATTATTCAAATAAGTAATGTAGGGTAACCCAATTTATTGTCATAAAATTATTTTAGTTTAAAGATAATAAAGACATTTCATTAAAACAACCATTAAATTTTAAATGCTAAGAGCATGTAATATGCTGCATATTTTGCCCTGAAAAGATAATCAAGAATAAATACAAAATTTTGACTCATGAATTGGAATCCAAAATGGTGTAAACAAATTTAGGACATTCCTTTTCACCCCTTAATAGTATTGATAATTAGTGCCATATGATCTATCTTTTGATAATATATTGCTTTGTGTTGGATTGTTGATTACTTATATCAATAGTCACATGTTTTCCAAGTGAAAATAGGATAAGCATTTAAGAGAGCAACAAATTCTTGCTGGGCGTGGTGGCTCATGCCTGTAATCCCAGCACTTTGGGAGGCCGAGGTGAGTGGATCACCTGAGGTCGGGTGTTCGAGACTAGCCTAACGAACATGGAGAAACCCTGTCTCTACTAAAATACAAAATTAGCCAGGTGTGGTGGCACATACCTGTAATCCCAGGTACTCAGGAGGTAGTGGCAGGAGAATCACTTGAACCCAGGAGGCGGAGGTTGCGGTAAGCCAAGATTACGCCATTGCACTCCAGCCTGGGCAACAAGAGCGAAACTCAATCTAAAAAAAAAAAAAAAAGCAACAAATTCTTATTGAGCATGCAAAAGTCTGAATTTTCAGTGTGAGAAGTATAAAATGAGTGTAGAACATAATTCCAGGTTTTAAGGAGTTTATATATATTCTTATTTCTTGGTATTTATTTATCATCCTACAAATCAACACATAATGACTGTCATAAAAGTAAGCTTCAAATATTCAGTTTTGTTATATATTCTATTAGATGAATAATGAAAATACTGTGCTAGGTACCAAGTTGAATAAAATTTTGAATAAAATCCTGTAAGTTGAAAGATTACTACAGACCTGATAGAAGAGACTTGGTGCTCTTAGAGTAATACTACTAAGAAAAAAAAAATCAGTAAAAGATTTTTTCAAAATAGATGCTCAAATTCCACCTTATCTGAGAGTATATGAGATTATCATCTAAGAATTACAACAAAAAATATGTAAAAAATTATTACACTAGGTTCTGGTTTCTGGTTCAGCATGTAAAAGTTTGGAAGTCATTACTCTATCCTAACAAGGAACAAGGTGAATTAACAGAAAATCAACAACTCTACTTAGATCTATCAGAAAAGTTAGGTCTCATGGCAATACACTGACCCTGCAAATTAGAAAGACAGACAAGCAGATACAGAGAATAACGACTTAGAGAAAACCCTTATAATTAGAAATATCCACAGAACTAGTACCAAAGTAGAAAACCCTAAGCCTTGATTGACAAATTACTAGAGGCTTAGTGTTAACAGACTGAGAATTAAAATCTCCAGGAAGTCCCAGACATAGGGAAGGGTATCCAGTTCGTGAGTTTTACCACCATGAACTTGACAAGGTTCACAGTGAAGATCAGAGAAAATTTCCTGGTGCTTCCAACAAGAGGAAGGGAAAATTAAAGTAAGCATTTTGAAACAAACCAGAACATTCTATCCTTTTTACCAAGGCCCATATTCAAGAAAAACAATTTAAACAGTCTATTCTACTGGGGTTTTATTAGATTCTAACAAACCCATAGAAGGAAATTACCAAACTCCAGTCCAATTTAGCATTCCACATGTGAGAAGGGTAATAGATAACTCCAACCTCAAGCCATTTTGTTGCACCTAAGGAGCGGAGAGAAAATGAAAACAAACAAACAAACAAACAACAACAAAAAAACAGTAGTGAAGTTCACAGTCTTGATGCACAAGATCATGATATAACTGATATTTAATGATAACAAATAAAATGCTTCTTCTTTCCTCATATCTTAACACCATATCAGTTAAGGCCTATTGAACACAGTACCATTTTACTCAGTGCATCATGTCCAGCTTTCAACAAAAGTGGCAAGACATACTAACTAGCAATAAACACAAGTATTAAAACAAAGATCAAACATCAGAACCAAACTCAGATATGTAATAGACAACATGCAGCAACAGATAAATAATGTAAGCAGAGAGATAAAATTCCTAAGAAAGTATCAAAAATTAATGTTGGACATAAAACACTGTACTAGAAATGAAGAATGCTGTTGATGGTCTCATTAGAAACAATCAAAAATAATAATTACAACAATATTTCAAGACATATACAGTAAAGTATAAGTAGAAAATGGAATGTTAAAATGTAGAGGAATGAAGCTAAGGTGTAGAGATTTTATTAGATTTTTCTTTACTTGTTTGTTTCCTTTTCTATGCAAGTACTGCAATATTGTTACGAGTCCCAAATAATGAATTATAAGATAGTATTTGCAAGCCTCATTGTAACCTCAAACCTGAAAACAGACAATTAATGGACAAAAAATTCAAAACTATAAATTATATCATGCCACCAGAGGAAATAATCTTAACTAAAAGGAAGACAGGAAGGAGGAAAAGAAGAAAGACCATTTGGACTAAACTTTCCTATAAAAAGACATAGAGTGGCTGAATAGATATGAAAAGCTGCACTCAAAGATCAGTTGCCTACAAGAAACACTTCACCTACAAAGATGCACATAGTCTGAAAGTAAAGGGATAAAAAAGGTGTTCCATGCAAAAGGGAACCAAATAAAGCAGGATTAGCTATACTTATATCAGACAAAACAGATTTCAAGATAAAAACTATAAGAAGAGACAAAGAAAGTCAGTATTTAATAATAAAGAGGTCAATTCCGGAAGTGAATATTACAATTGTAAATATATATGCATCCATCACTTGAGCACCCAGATTAAAGCAAATATTGGTAGAGCTAAAGAGAGATAGGCCCCAATACAATAATAGCTGGAGACTTCAACACTCCACTCTCAACACTGAACAAATCTTTCTGCAGAAATTTAACATAGAGAACATCAGACATAATCTGCTCTGTAGATGAAATAGACCTATTAGATATTTACAGAACATTTTATGCAACAGCTGCAGATTAAATATTATTTTTCTCAGAACATGAATAATTCTCAAGTATGGACCATACATTAGGTCACAAAATAAGTCTTAAAACATTCAAAAAATTGAAATATATCAAGCATCTTCTCTGATCCCAATGGAATAAAACTAGAAATTGATAACAAGAGGAATTTCTAAAACCATACAAACACATGGAAATTAATCAATATGTTCCTGAATAAGCAGTAATTCAATAAAATGTTACAAAGGAAATTCAAAAATTTCTTGAAACAATAGAAACACAACACCAAGGCTTATAGGATACAGCAAAAGCAGTACTAAGAGTAAAGTTCATAGCTATAAATTCCTATATCATAAAAGAAGAAAAACTTCAAATAATCTAATAATGTGTTATAAAAAACTGGAAGTCAAGAGCAAACTAAATTGAAAATTAGTAGAAAAATAGAAATAATAAAGGTTGCAGAAGAAATCAATGAATTTTAATGAAGAAAACAATACAAAAGATCAACAAAACAAAAAGTTGGCTTTTTGAAAAGATAAAGAAAATTGACAAACCTTTACCCAGACTGAGAAAAGAAAAGACCCAAATAAGTAAAATTAGAGATGAAAAAGGAGACATTACAGCAGATATCACCAAAATTCAAAGGATCATTAGTGGGTAGTGTAAACAACTATATGCCAATAAATTGGAAAATCTAGAAGAAATAGATAAATTCCTAGACACATACAATCTACCAAATTTGAATCATGAAGAAATACAAAACCCAAACAGACCAACAAAAAAGTAGTCAAATCAAAGCCATAATAGAAAATCTTCTAGCCCAGGATTTGATGGCTTCACTGCTAAATTCTAACACACATTTAAAGAAGTAATACAGCTATCCTCCTTAAACTATTTAAAAAAAAAAAAAAATTAGAGGAGTAGGGAATATTTCCAAACTCATTCTACAAAGCCAGCATTACCCCGATACCAAAATCAGACTAAGACACATCTGAAAAGGAACACTATAGGACAATATCACTGGTGAATATTGAGCAAAATTCCTCAACAAAATACTAGCAAACATAACTTTACAACCCATTAAAAAGGTAATTTCTCATAATCAAGTGGGATTTATCCCAGAGATGCAAGAATGGTTCAACATATGTGAAGCACTTAATGTGATACATCATATAAACAAAATGTAAGACAAAAATCATATGATCATTTCAATTAATACTGAAAAATCACTTAAGAAATAACATCCCTTCATGATTAAAAACTTTCAATAAACACAGTGTAGAAGGGATGTACCTCAACAGAATGAAAGCCATATAATACAGACCCACAGCTAGTATCAGATGAAATAGGGAAAAAGTGAAAGCCTATTCTCTATGATGAGGAACATAACTAGGATACCTACTTTCTCCACTGCTTCTTCAACACAGTTCTGCAAATCCTAGCTGGAGCAGTCATACAAGAGAAAAAAATGAAGAGCAACCAAATTCGAAAGGAAGAAATCACGTTATCTTTGTTTGCAGCTGATATGATTTTATATTAAAAGAACTAATGACCCCACTATAAAACTATTAAAGCTGATGAACAGTAAAGTTTCAGGATACAAAATCAATCTACCAAAATCAGTAGCATTCTATATGCCAACAGTGAACAATATGAAAAAGAAATCAGAAAAGTAACTCCATTTACAATAGCTACAAGTTAAATTAAATACATAGGAAATAATGAAAGTGAAAATCCTCCACAATGAAAATTACAAAACCTTGATAAAATAAATTGAAGAAGACACACAAAAATGGAAAGATATTGTACGTTCATAGGTCAGAAGATTCGAGATTGTTAAAAAGTTTATACTACCCAAAGCAACCTACAGATTTAATGCAATCCCTGTGAAAACATGAATGACATTCTTCACGATAATACCAGAAATCCATCCTAAAATGTATGTGAAACCAGAAAATACCCAGAGTAACCAAAACTATTCTAAGCAAAAAATATAAAACTAAAGAAATCATATTACCTGACTTGAAATTATGCTACAGGCTATAATACCCAAAGAAGCATGGTATTTGATGATGAGAGACATATACATCAGTGGAACAGAATAGGGAACCCATAGATAAATCCACACATCTACAGTTAACTCATATTAAACAAAGCTGCAAAGAACATACATTGGGGAAAGGACAGTCTCTTCTATAAATGGTGCTGGGGAAAGTACACATTCAAATGCAGAGGAATGAAACTACACTCCTATCTCTCACCATGTACAAACACCAAGTTAAATGGATTAAACACTTAAATCTAAGACCTGGAACTATGAAACTACTAAAAGAAACATTGTGGAAACTCTCCAGGACATTGGACTTGGCAAAGAATCCTTACCACAAGCAAAGGCAACCAAAACAAAAATGGACAAACTGGATCACATCAAGTTACAAAGTTTCTGCACATAAAAGGAAACTATGAACAAATGAAGAGACTGCCCAAAGAATGGGAGAATATATTTGCAAGCTACCCATCTGACAAGGGATTAATCACCAGAATATCTAAGAAGCTGAAACAACTTTATAGAAAATAAGTAATAATCCAATTTAAAAAATGGGCAAAACACCTGAAAAGACAAATCTCTAATGAAGACATACAAATGGCCAAAAGGCATATGAAAAGGTTCTCAACATCATTCATCATCAGAAAAATGCAACTCTAAACTACAATGAGATAACATCTCACCCCAGTTAAAATGGCTTTAATCCAAAGACAAGCAAGAATGTGAAGAAAAGGATGCTGGCAAGGACGTGAAGAAAAGGGAACCCTCATATGCTGTTGGTGGGAATGTTAATTATTACAACCAACCTGGGAAATAGTTTGGAGGTTCTTCAAAATGATAAAAAACAGAGCTACTGTGATCCAGAAATCTCACTGCTAGCTATGTACCCAAAGGAAAGGAAATTAGTATATTCAAGAGATATGTGCACTCCCATGTTTATTGCAGTGCTCTTCACAATAGCCAAGATTTGAAAGTGACTTAAGTGTCCATCAACAGATGAATGGATAAAAAAATGTGGTGCATGTACACAATGGAGTACTATTCAGTCATGAGAAGAGTGAAATTCTGTCACTTTCTACAACATGGATGGAATTGGAGGTCATGTTAAGTGAAATAAGTCAGACACAAAAAGACAAACTTTTCATATTCTCACTTGTTTGTAGGAGCTAAACATTAAAATAATTAAATTCATGTTGATAGAAACTAGAATGATGGATAACAGAGGCCAGGAAGAGTAGTGGGCACAAAAGTGGAGATGTTTAATGGTTATAAAATATAGTTAGAAAGGATGAATGAGACCTAGTATTTGCTAGCACACAGGATGACTATATTCAAAAATGATATAATTGTACACCTTAAAAAAACTAAAATGCTATAATTGGACTATTTGTGATACAAAGGATAAATGCTTCAGGTGATGGATTTCCTCCAAAAACTAAAAAATAAGAACATAAACGTGAAATAAAATAAAATAGCTAAAAGAGTATAATTTGATTGTAACAAAAAGGATAAATACTTGAGGTGATGGATGCCGCATTTATCCTGATGTGATTATTATGCACTGCATGCCCGTATCAAAATATCTCACATAAGCTATAAATATATATACACATTGTATACCCATGAAACAAAAGCAACAACAAAAAGAAGCCAGATGGTCGGGAACTTATGGAGTATGAGGGAATGCAATAAAAATTACATCTAACATTTCCTAAGAAACTATCCAAATCAGAGTGGAATTAAGTAAAATAATTAGTGTTGAGGGGAAAATAATCCCCAACCTAGAATGTCATATCCTGTGAAATTATCCTTTAAATGTGAAGCAACAATAAAGACTTTGTCAGTTTTTTGGCAGTAGATCTCACTTACAAGACATGTTAAAAGAAGTTCCTCAAAGAGAATAAAAATAATGTAGGTAAGAAACTCTAGATCTACATAAAGAATGTAAGGACATTAGAGACAAAATAAGTGAACTTAAAATACCAATTCTTATTTTTCTTATTCTTAATTGATTTAATAGAAAACAGGTCAAAATAATGATAGCAGTAACATATTTGATAATTACAGTTTATCTACAAGTGAAATGAATGATAGAAATAATACAATGAGGAGGGAAAGATCAATAGAAATATTTTGTTATTTATAAGCATCTTGCACTCGTGGTGAAGTGGTATAGTGTCATTTAAAAGCAGACTTTTATTAGCTGCAAATATATACTGTAAACTCTGAAGCAACCACTAAAAGGAAAAAAAAAACATGAATAATTGATATTCTAAAAGAGGAGGGCATATGGAAATGTATAAAAAGTTCAATTAAAACCAAAAAAGAGAGAAAAAGAGAAGACAAACCTAGTCATAAACGACAAGGGCAACACACAGAAAACATTAACCTATATGATATGTATTAATCCAACTATCTCAATAATTATTTTCAATTCTAATACCCTAAATATAACAATTAAAACAAAATTTTCAGAGTGGATCAAAAAACAAGACTCAACTACATGTTGTCTATAAAAACCCACATTAAAGATATATATAGATTAAAACTGAAGAGATGAAGAAAGATATACCATGCTAACCCTAATCAAAAGCAAGCTGGAATAGATAATATTAGAGCAAACTTTACAGCAAAAAAAATTAATGGGGATGAAGGTGGCATTACTTGTAGATATAAACCTAAATTTTCTAATAAGCATTAATAACCTTCACTGTGTGTGTATGTAACAACAATGCTCATGTGAGGCAACAACAAAATACGTAAGGCAGAAACTGATAGAACTGTAAGAAACAATAGATAAATCCTTTATGGGGACTTCAACCCCCTCCATCATAAATGAACTCATCCTGCTGTCAGGAAATCATTAAAGACATTAGTGAACTCAAGATCATCAATCAACTGGATATAATTGACATCTATAGACTACTTCATCCAACAACAATAGAATATATATTCTTCTTAAGCTTACATAAAACATTCACCAAGATAGACCATATGCTGAACCATAAAATGCACCTCAATTTATAATAATAAAATTACACAAAGTATGCTCTCAGACCAAAATGTAATTAAACTGGAAATCAATAATTGAAAGAAAGCTTAAAATTCTCAAAATACTTAATTGTTAAACAGCACACTTCTAAGTAACATATGGGTCAAATAAAAAAGTCTCAAGAGATATTAAAATATTTTGAAATAAATGAAAATAAAAACACAAGTTATCAAAATTTGAGGAAAGCAGAAAAAATCAGTGATTAGAGAGAGATTTATAACATTGAAGGCATATATTAGAAAATAAGACACATCTGAAATCTTTTACTTTAAGAAAGTAGAACAAGGCACATTAAATTCAAAGTAAGCAGAAGAAAAAAGTAATAATAAAATATGGAATAAAACAATAAAATTAGAAATAAGGAAATTGAGAGAGAAAAATCAATGAAACCAAAGGCTGGTTCTTTGAAAACCTAAATAATATTGATAAGTTTCTAGCCAGGCTTACAAAAAAAAAAAAAAAAGAAATCAGAGCAGATAGAATAAAAAGTAAAAGAGGGGACATCAATACAGGCCATATGGATATTAAAACAGTAATAAATAGTGTGAACTATGTTATTACCACAAATTTGATAACAAATGAAATGGACTAATTTCAAATCTTGAGTCTATAGCCTGAGAAGCAGTGAGTGCCAATGGTGCAACTTCCAATCCAAGGGCAGTACGTATCCCAACTGGTTCTTTGGCTACAGAATTACAAGAGTGGTTACAAGAGTGGTTTTTTATACACAGGAAATTATGTCACCTTTGAGCAAAGATTTTTCTTTCTATCTTCCCAATCTGTATGCCTTTCACTTCCCTTTCTTATTGCATTAGCTAGTATTTTCAGTACAGGGTGGAAAAAGAGTAATGGTAGAGGACATCTTCTGGTGTTGTTCCTGATATTAGCAAGCAAGAAAACATCTAGTTTTTGATCATAAGTATAATTTTTAACTATATGTTTTTCTAGATGTGCTTAATCAACTTAAGGAATTTTTTCTCTATTCCTAGTTTGCTCAGAGTTTTTATCATGAATGAATTTTGAATTTCATCAAATGCTTTTCCAGAATTTATAGATATAATTGTGTGATTTTTTAAAACCTGATGATATGATGGATTCCATTAATTGATTTTCAAATGTTGAACCAGCTTTTCTTACCTGGTATAAACCCTACTTGATCATGAGGTATAATTTTTATGCATTCTTGGATTTTATTTCTTAATATTTTGTTGAGGAGTTTTGCATCTATGTTCACAAAAGATATTTGCCTGTAGTTTTCTTTTCATGTAATGTTTGTGTTTAGTTTTGGTATTAGGGCAATGTTGGCTTCATAAAATGAGTTAGACATATTGCCTTTGCTTTCATGTCCTGAAAGAAATTGTAGAGAATTGGGATTTTTCTTTATTTTATTTTTCAATTAATGAAATAATTAGAGACAGAGTCTTACTCCATTGCCCCAGCTGAAGTGCAGTGGTATAATTACAGGTCTTTGCAGCTGTGAACTTTGCACTCAAGTGATCTTCTCACTTCAGCCTCCTGAGTAGTTGGGACTACAAGTGTATGCTACCATACATAGCTAATTGCTTTTAATATTTTTATAGATATATGAATCTCACTATGTTGCCAAATCTTGCCTTAACTCTTGGCTTCAAATGTCCTCTCTCCAGCATCCTAAAGGCCTGGAATTAATTACAGGTGTGAACCACCAGAACTAGCCAATTTTCTTAAATATTTGCTAGGTTTTTCAGTGAATCCATCTGAGCCTGGATCTTTGTTTTGGGAGGTTATTAGTTACTGATTCCATTTTTAAAATAAATACAGGTTCATTCAGGTTGTCTATTTCTTCTTGTATGAATTTTGGCAGATGTATTAGCCCATTCTCACACTGCTAATAAAGACATACCCAAGACTAGTTAATTTATAAAGGAAAAAGGTTTAATTGACTCACGGTTCAGCATGGCTGGGGAGGCCTCAGAAAACTTACAATCATGAAGGAAGGGGAAGCAAACATATCCTTCTTCATATGGTGGCAGCTGGGAGAAAACTCCTTATAAAACCACCAGATCTCATGAAAAATCACTCACTATCGTGAGAACAGCACCATGGGGGAACTGCCCCTATGATTCGATTATCTCCACCTGGTCCCTCCCATGATATGCGGGGATTATGGGAATTACAATTCAAATTGAGATTTGGGTGAGGACACAGCCAAACCTTATCAGCAGAGTAATAGTTATTTTTTATTGATTGATTAATTTATTGATTGATTGAGAGTCTCACTCTGTCACCCGGACTGGAGTGCAGTGGTATGATCTTGGCTCACTGCAACCTCTGCCTCCTGGGTTCAAGTGATTCTCCTGCCTCAGCCTCCTGAGTAGCTGGGACTATAGGTGCCCACCACCATGCCTGACTAATTTTTGCATTTTTAGTAGAGAAGGGGTTTCACCATATTGGCCAGCCTGGTCTCGACCTCCTGACCTTGTGATCTGCCTGCCTCAGCCTCCCAAAGTGCAGAGATTACAGGCGTGAGCCACCACACCCAGCCATAATAATTAATTTTATATGTCAACTTTATTGGGTGAAGATATATTTAGATTAAACGTTGTTTCTGGGTATGTCTGTGAGCATGTTATTGAATGAGAGGACCATTTAAATTTGTGAACTCAATCAAGTAAATTGACCTCCCTAATATTGGTGGACCTCATCCAATATGTTGACCATTTAAATAGAATACATTTACTCCTTTTACTTCCTTGATTGCCTGCTTAATTAGTAAGCAATTATAGCAAGATTGCTGGACATTTATTGCTTTCCTATCTCAGCAATGAACAAGTAAAATTTGAATCTGAAACCAAATACCAAATGTAAACATTAGCAGCCTCCAAAAATACTTAGCTATAAATCTAACAAAACATGTAGATATTAGTCCATTTCCATACTGCTATGAAGAAATACCTGAGACTGAGTAATTTATAAAGAAAAAGAGGTTTAATGGAATCACAGTTCCACATGGCTAGGGAGGCCTCACAATCATGGCAGAAGGTAAAGGAGGAGCAAAGGCATGTCTTACCTGGTGGCAGGCAAGAGAGCATGTGTGGGGGAACTGCTCTTTATGAAACTATCAGATCACATGAGACTTATTCACCATTATGAGAACAGCACAGGAAACCTCGCCCTCATGATTCAATTACCTGCCACTGGGTCCCTCCCATGACACGTGGGGATTATGGGAGCTACAATTTAAGATGAGATTTGGGTGGGAATGCAGCCAAACCGTGTCAATATACAAGATCTATATGAGAACAATGACAAAACATTGATGAAATAAATTAAAGAGCAAAGTAAATGAAAAGATAGTCCATGTTAATGAATAGGAAGGGTCAATAGTGATAAGAAGTAAGTTCTTCCAAATTGTATCTACAGATCCAATTCAATCTCTATCACAAGTGCAGCATGTTATTTTGTGGGTATAAAGAAAGTGATTCTAAAGTTTACATGGAGAGGAAAAGGACCCAAAATAGGAAACAGAATATTTAAGATAAAAACAAAGTAGAAAGACTCACACTATCTGACTTCAAAATTTACTGTAAAACTATAGTAATATGAAAAGTATCATATTCGTGAAAGAATAGACAAATAAAGGTAACAAAATAGAGGATCCAGAAATTGACCCATGTGAGTGCAGCCAACTATCTTTGAAAAGGAAGCAAAATAATACAATGGAGTAAATAGAGTCTTAAAGAAACAGTACTGGAATTACTGGATTTCGACACTGAAAAAAAATGAACTTAGACCCAGATATTACACTCTTCACAAAAATAAACTCAGAATGGATTATAGATTTCAACACAAAACACACAACTACAAACTCCTAGAAAATAATGTTGAAGAAAACCTAGATGATTTGGGTATGGCAATGACTTTTAAGATCCAGCACCAAAGGCATGATCCATGAAAGAAATTAAGCTGGGCTTCATTAAAATTAAAAACTTCTTCTCTGTTACAGGAATGTCAAGAGAAAGAGAAGATGAGCCACATACTGAGAGACAATATTTGCAAAAGACCCATATGAAAAAGGACAGTAATCCAAAATTTATAAATAACTCTTAAAATTAACAATAAGAAAACAACTGACTAAAACATGACACAAAAACTTCACAGTTACCTCACAAAAGAAATATACAAATGACAATCAAGCATATTTGTAGATGTTCCACATCATGTGTCATCAGGGAGATGCAAGTTGAAACAACTAAATATGACACACCTATTAAGATGGCTAATATAAAAAATTAACAGCACCAAATGCTAACAAGAATGTGTAGCATCAGGAAATCATATTCACTGCTGTGGAGATAAAAAATGGAGCAGCCACTTTGGAAGACAGTTTGGTGCTTTTTAGAAAAACTTACTATAGGATCCAGCAATCACACTTCTTGGTATTTACCCAAAGGAATTGAAAAGTATATCCACACAAAACTGCACACGGATGTTTATAACAGCTTTATTTGTAATTTCCAAAAACCTGGAAGCAACAAAGATGTCCTTTAGTGTGGGAACATATAAATAAACTGTGAACCATTATTATTCAGCACACACACACACAAAAAAAAAAAATAAATGAGATGGTAAACCGTAAAATGACATGGAGGGACCTTAAATGGATATTACTAAATGAAAGAGGCCAGTCTGAAAATGCTAGATACTGTATGATTCCAACCATATGGCTTTCTGGAAAAGGCATATCTATAGAGACAATTCAGTCATTGCCAAGGTTTGGGGGAGGGAGGAATAAATAAGTGGAGCACAGAGAATGTTTAGGGCAGTGAAAATACAATGTATAATACCATGATGGTGGATATAAGTCAGTATACATTTCTCCAAACCCACAGAATGTACACACCAAGAGTGAACTCTAATATAAACTGTGAACTTCGGGTGATAATGATATGTCGATGCAGATTCACCGAGTGTTACAAATGTACCACTTTGGTTGGGGATGTTTATAATGGCAGAGGCTAGATTTGTGTGAGAATAGGGGCTATATAGAAAACCTCTGTACCTTCTTCGTAATTTTGCTAGGAACTGTAAAATGTGAAGTCTTAAAAAGTAAATCTAGACACAGCATTTGCAACATTCACAAAACTTGACTCAAGATGGTTCATGAACAGAAATATAAAATGCAATAGTATTTTATTTATTATTTATTTTAGCAAAATTGTTTTTGAAGTATTGCAAATTAAAAGAATAATGAACTACTACTACATACCTATTGAAATGTTTAAAAACTTATTGATGATAATAAATGCTAGAGAGTTTGAATAACAATATAAACTCATTGATTGTTAGTGGAATGCAAAATGGTTGAGGTACTTTGGAAGACAGGCAGTCTCTTACAAAACTGTATGATCACAGTTGCCACATGAACCAATCGTCATGCTCCTAGTTATTATAAAATTGGTTTCATAACCTATAATCACACAAAAACCCAAGCATAATATTTATTGCAGCTTTGTTTATTATTGCCAAAAGCTGGAAGCAAACAGATGAGCTATCAAACCATGAAAAGGCAAAATATATATATATATATATATATATAAATGATTCTTGATTAAAAATCCTAAGGTTCCAATTGTATAACATTCTGGAAAAGGTAAAATTATAAAGACAAAGTAACCCATAATTATCTGGGCTTTAGGGGTGATAAAGAGGTAGAAACAAATAAAGATCAAGGGATTTGGGTTACAGTAAAGTTTTTCTGTATTTTGCAGTGAATGCAAGGTAGTGTGATTGCGGTGATTGCAAGGCATCATGCATTTTTCAAAACCTATAGAACTTTACTGCACGGAAACTGGTGCATGTGCAAATTTAAAAACATAATTCAGGTGGACAGAGGGTCACTTAAAAATGCAGGATGTGACAGGATAATCTAACTGTATTACAAACTTGTAAAACAACCTCACTTAATGGGAGAGGGAGAAAAGGTGCTGACTCAAGCAACTTTGGAAATGAGTAGGATCTGCAAGCATAAGGCTATGAGAACTGCACATGAGCACTGTACTCTAGCTGATAAAATAGCTTCCCTTGGGTGTATGAGCTAATGGCATGTATACTGGAATTAAACATTTAATTAAATACATGGCTGAAGGATCATTTTTTTCTTTCCTTTTTTCTTTTTTCTTTATTTTTTTGAGATAGAGTCTCGCTGTCGCTCAGGCTGGAGTGCAGTGGCACGATCTCAGCTCACTGCATGCTCCTCCTCCCAGGTTCATGCCATTCTCCTGCCTCAGCCTCCCGAGTAGCTGGGACTACAGGCACATGCCCGGCTAATTTTTTTGTATTTTTAGTAGAGACGGGGTTTCACTGTGTTAGCCAGGATGGTCTTCATCTCCTGACCTCGTGATCCGCCCGCCTTGGCCTCCCAAAGTTCTGGGACAGTTTTCTTATAGTTGGAGTAAGAGTTTATAGATAAAGAAAGAAATAAAAACCTATCCATATGGTAATGGATGAGAAGTGGAAACATCAGTATGAACTCATGTTTAGCTTAATATAGATACAGATGGTTACATACAGAACTATTTATAGATATGTGTGTATACAAAAGTTATCATACACAAGTACTTTTTTCTCTGTCAGCTGAGTGAGCCTAAAAGAAGTGACACATGAGTAACAATGAGCCCATCTAGTGGCTAAATAATGATTTCTAACACCATTCTCCAATAAAGGCACCAGGGCTCATTGGAGAAGTGGCTGGTTATAGGACTAGGGTAGAAAACATATAAGATGAGTCTGTCGCATCTTGTGGTGCCAAGAAGCAAGAAAATGCTCACAACATATATACATATGTACATAAATATGTGCACATACACACATACAAGGATGGGGATATATCAAAGAATCACAGGAGTCAGCTGAAATAGGCTCCAATGTCAAAACGTAGATAATTTTAAACAACAAAATAAAGTGGCAGCACTAGATTTTAATCCACAGTATACAATAAATCTCTATACATTTATACTGATATAAGTATATGATTAAATATATTAATTAATGGAAATGAATTATGAGTTTCCCATGTAAAGAATTCCTAATAATTTATGTAGATACCCTGCCCTCGAGGACAGGATGCAAATACTCTTATGTGCGGTATGCACATAGTGACTTCCTTCCAAAGTGTATAATATAGAAAGAAGGAAAAATAGTACATTTACAGTGGTGCAGCAATGTAACAAAGGTTACCTCAGGCAGTCAGTCAAAGTCAACATCAACAGCCATAAATCATTTTGATGCTATGGATTCTTGATATTGATGAAAATGGTACTCTACTTCTGTGGTCTTCCTCCCAATAACTCATAACCCACGATTTACAATTAGAAAAACATCGAACAAATTGCAATAGTAAACATTTTACAAAATACTTAACTAATACTTCTTAAAACTTTTTTTTTTTTTTTTTTTGAGACGGAGTTTTGCTCTGTCTCCAGGCTAGAGTGCAGTGGCACGATTTCGGCTCACTGCAACCTCCAACTCCCTGGTTCAAACGATTTTCCTGCCTCAGCCTCCCAAGTACCTGGGATTATAGGCATGTACCACCACGTCCAGCTAATTTTGTTTGTATTTTTAGTAGAGACAGGGTTTCACCATGTTGACCAGGATGGTCTCGATCTTCTGGCCTTGTGATCTGCCCGCCTTGGCCTCCCAAAGTGCTGGGATTACACGCCTGAGTCACCGCGCCAGGCCTACTACTCCTTAAAACTTCTAAGTTAATCAAAAACAAGAAAAGTCTTAGAAACTGCCATAGCCAAGAGGACCTGAGAGAGAAATGACAACTAAATGTAATGTGTTATCCTGTATGAAATCCCTAAAAAGAAAAAAAAAAATACATTAGGTA
Source organism: Papio anubis (assembly GCF_008728515.1). Lineage (NCBI taxonomy): Eukaryota > Metazoa > Chordata > Mammalia > Primates > Cercopithecidae > Papio > Papio anubis. The sequence goes on from NC_044996.1 coordinate 63,023,787, forward strand.
AAAACTAAGGAAATCTCTGTGAATTATGGAATTTTGTTAATATCAATGCATCAGTATTGGTTCATTAATTGTAACACATGTGTCATAATAATGTTAAGTGTTAGTAGGTGAAATTGAGCTCAGAGTGTATGGGAATCCTCTATACTATCTTTTCAGCTTTCCTGTAACTATGTAAGTGATATGAGAATAAAGAGTACTAAAAATGATTACATCATTAACTAACATATAAAGATTGAATAAATACGTTACATATTTCCAGAATGAGAGTAATGCAGGAAATATTTTTCAAGAAAGTAGGACCTCAGCTGAACCTTGGATATAAAATGGACAAGATGATTATTACCTATGTAAAAAAGTAAAAATATTTCTGAATCGTTTGGCCCACTGAATTTTGTCAAATTGATCATTACTATTTTCTCATGTTCATTAATACACATTTTTCTCTAGTATTTATAAACTCTGAAGACAGGGCATATTTTTATTTCATAAATTGCCTAATACTGTATCTTTCTTGAATAAATGCTTCTCAAGAAGTATTTGATGACTTAAAATAAACACATATGTTTAAATGTAAGCTATACAGTATCCTTTATGCTAAAACATAACTTTTCTAATAATTTCAGAAATAAAAAGATTAGAATATCAATATTGTTCTGTGTTAATAGGTTCCAAACACGGTTCTATTAACAGGTGACTTTTTAAGGGTGATATGTACATTGGTTTTGTTTTATGGTTTGCTTCTTTTTTTTTTTTTAATACAGATTCTAATTATCTGTTCTTAGGGCAGCTTCAGAAATTTGTGTTTTTAAAATGTCCTTAAGGTGATTCTGATTAGCAGCTAGGTTCAAGACTCACTGATTTATAATCTTGCCTGATAGTGTTAATTTTTGTGGGGAGAGACTCTGCCCAAGCCCACAGGCTTCTAACACCTAGACAAGGTCATTGGAATACCTGAAAAATGCAAAAAGAAAATTAATTTTAATCTTAACACTCAGTATGTTTTCACTATTTTTAAAATCAGCATTTTGTTATTCTGTTTTCCTGACATATATAGTTAATTATTTTCCCAACAGATTTGAGTTGCACATACTCTTTATGTATTAGGAGGTAACATTTTAATTTACATTTATTAAAACCTTATTTCGGTAGTTCTAGTTCTATGAATTTATGGAGAGAAAATTAGTATTGAGAGTGTCAATACAAACAGTCCAGAATAATAAGACCAATTTTAAAATAAATATATTAATTTATTCCATAAACAACTTTTATTTTGCTCTTTTATGAGTCATAGGTTTGTTTTCATTTTGGTTTTTGTTTTTGTTTTTGAGGAAGACTATAGTAGAGTCAATATCTTATCATTTTCTTTCACCTTCACTTGCAAGATTCAATTTAAAATGTTACAGCACTGGCTGTCAATACGATACCCTGAACATGAAAACAATAGATAAAGACGTTGATGACAGCAAAATAGAAAACCTAAGATTTGTGACAGAAAAAGTGACCAGAGCATAGGAAATGTTCACGTAGCTCATGCATGACTTTTGATAATTGGGTCTTTTTCTGGATATAGTTGAAAGATAAACATAAATTGAAACTGACACCACTGGAAAGGATAGGAAAAAACACTTCTTCATCTCTTTATTACTACATTCGTTATATTTCCAAGGCAGAAAAAATGATTACCTAATTCAAAAAAAAAAAAAAAAAAACTACAGAAACTTTCAACAAGGCATGTCCTAGGAAATCTTGAGACACAGGGGTAGTGAGGGAACTTCTCAATGGAACTGAAGTTTCTAATGTGTGTGGGCTTGACCAAATCAGATCTTCTACAAGATGTAAGAATGCTACACAACATTTCTTTAATATCCATGAACATCTTTCTTTTATCTAACTACTACATCACCACCCATTCTTCCTTGACAAACCCTGGCATTGAATATTGAAATGAAAGCTCTATTTTTCTCTTTGGTTCTTATCGTAGTCCATTTGTGTTGCCATAAAGGAAAACCTGAGGCTGAGTAATTTATTTTAAAAAGAAGTTTATTTGGCTCACATGTCTGTAGGCCGTACAAGAGCCATGGCACCAACATCTGTTTCTGATGAAGGCCTCAGACTACTTCTACTCATGATGAAAAGTGAAAGGGAGCTGGTGTGTGCAGAAATTTCATGGTGAGACAGGAAGCACAGAGAGAGAGAGAGAGACAGAGAGACAAAAAGACAGAGAAAGTGGAGAAGTGCTAGGTCCTTTTAAACAATTAGCTCTCTCAGGAACTAATAGAGCATGAACTCACTCATTACCATGAGGACAGCACCTAGCCATTCATGAGGGATCCACCCCACGACCCAAATACCTACCACTTGACCCCACTTCCAACACTGGGGACCAAATTTCAACATGAGGTTTGGAAAAACAGACATCCAAACTATGGCAGCTCCCTTGATCCTTTCTTATAGTAGAAGATAGGACTTAGTTAATATTTCATTACATTACACTTGTGAGTTCTGAAGCTAAGGTTAGGTTTTACTTTAATTCTTCTCTATTTATACCTACATAACTTAGAAAATATGAGTTTCTAGTGCAGTTCACACTAATTTACTACAGTTCAATATTTAGTTTTAGACTGGAAACCCTAACATTCAATCGTGTTCATTTTTCATTCTTTGCCTTTTTATGTATTTGTCTTTCTCAGAAACCTCACAAGAAGAAATGATGTCAAGGCTAAGATTTAGTATTGCTTAGTTTGCTGGCTAAATATCACCTAAATACCACTGAATTTCAATAGGCATAATCATGAATGAAAGTGACTAGAATAAATGGCCTAGCTGTCTATTCAATATCCTGAATGTATGCTCTTGGGATCACGGCTGTGTGGAGGAAACACAAAAAATTTAATGAGAAAAAAACAGTGAATGTGCAGGTATACAGCTTACTGCCCAGAACCAGTTATTTTCTTATAATAAAAATAGGTTTCCAGGATGAAAGGCTCATTCAACATTCATTCCAGAAGATCACACTTTGTATTCGTTTTATAATAATTGCTTATTGACTTACGAAACCCAAGTGACATTTGCTTTTCTTATTAATGATAATACCAGAAAATAATAAAAATAGAGTGGACTTCAAATTTACCTAACTTACTTACTACCTCAATTTTAAAACTAAAAAAGAATTGCAAATGAAGAATTTCAATCCCAGAAATTTCAGTGAGTCACAACTATGACTTTGTCAGCACAGCTGGGACTATAGCATATTCTCCCAGTTCTGACTGTTTTCCACTCAACCTCACTGCTTTGTTGGTGTTGCAAGAGTTAACATTAAAATGTGAAATATAAGCTCACTAACAATGAATCTAATTACTAAAGGTACTGTAAGAAGCATAGCAGAACCAATAGAAGATTGTGCTGGTACGCTTAAACATAGGGACAAATTTTCTGACATTAACAGAGTACTTAAGAGTAAGAAATATTCTTTAGCTACAGTGTTATTACTTTTACTTTTTTAAGTTTATAGAAATTAAATATGCACATAACAATAAATCAAACAGCTTTATAATATTTAGTGAGAAAAAAAAATAGCTCGCCCACTCATTCTCCGCTTATATCTTCCTAGAGACATTTTCAAGTATTTTAGATAACATTTTAAATGTTAACCTCCATTTCTTTAAATAAGATTGAATATTGATGTATTAAACTATTCCTGCAATGGTATGAAGAAATACCCAAGACTGAGTAATTTATAAAAAGAGATTTAATAGGCTCATGGTTCTGCAGGCTGTACAGGACGCATAGCAATATCTGCTTCTGGCGAGGCCTCAGAAAGTTTCCAATCATGGTGGAAGGCAAAGACAGAGCAGGTGTATCAGGTGACAAGGACAAGAGCAAGAGAGTGAGAGATTTTGAGGTGAGGGTGTCACATACTTTTGAACAACCAGATCTCATTTGCACGCAGAGTGAGAGCTCACGTATTATCATGGAAATGGCCCAAGCCATTCGTGATGGATCCACTCCATGATCCAAACATCGCCAACCAGACCCCACCTCTAAGACTGGGGATTACATTTCAACATGAGATTTGGGTAGGGACACATATTCAAACTATATCAATTGATATTTATTGATTTTATAATTTTGGGCATTAGCCATTGAATTTTCACTGTGGAATATAAATATCTAGCTGTATTTTTCATCCCCATTTTGCAATATACACAGGCACATTTCACACTCACCTATGAATATAATTTTACTATGGTTTTATTTAGATCGACATTCAGATTTTGCCTGCTTACTTTATGAATATTACTGGCAACTTATAACATAGTCTGGATACTTTTTCTTTTGTGTACTTTATTTTATTTTGCCTGGAATTAATTATTGCTTTGCTTATTTTTTATTTGTTTCAGTGGATTTGTATATTTTTACAGCTGTATTAGCTGTATTAAGGTATTTTGACCAATAGAAATTTTATATGTTTACAGAGTACAACATTATATTTTGATATATATATACACATACACATTATGAAATGATTAAATCAACTAACATATCCATCACGTCACATACTTATTTATTTTGTGATGAGAGTATTCGAGATGTACTCTCCTAGCAATTTGCTAGTATAGTATATGTATTAGGCCATTCTCACATTGCTGCAAAGAAATAACTGAGACTGAGTAATTTATAAAGAAAATAGTTTTAATTGGCTCTTTTAAATGTTAAGAGTTTTAAATGGCTTTTTGAGCCATTTACTTGGCTCACAGTTCTGCAGGCTGTACAGGAAGCATGGCCAGCATCTGGGGAGGCATCAGGGAGCTTTACTCATGGTGGGAGGCCAAGAGGGAACAGGCATTTTACATGGCAGGAGCAGAACCAAGCTGGGGAGGAGGTGTTAAATACTTTTAGATAACAGGGTCTCATGAGAATTCTATCGTGAGAATAGCACCTATAGGATGGTACTAAACAATTCATGAAGGATCCACCACCATGACACAATCACCTGCCACTAGACCCCATCACCAACACTGGGGATTACAATTTGACATGAAATTTGAGCAGTGACATCATTTAAATTGTATCACTATACATGATTATTAAATAGTCACCATGCTCCACAATAGACCTCTGAAACTTATTCATTCTAAGAGAAAGCTTTTACCCTTTGACAAACATCTACCCATTCTCCCATCCCAACCCTAAAGATGACTTTGAGCCACCATTATTCCACTCTCTGCTGTTATGAGTTTGACGTTTTAAGAATCAACATATAAGTGAAATTATGCAGTATTTGTTATTCTGTGCCTGGTTTATTTCACTTAACATCCTACAAATTTATCCCATGATTTAACAAATGTCAGGAATTCCTTTTTTTAAGGCTCAATAATATTCTTTTGTGTATATATACCATGTTTTCTTTATTCAGTAGGCAGCGTATAACTGGATCTTTATTTTTTTAACGTATTCAGTCCCTACATGACATTTTATTGGAGAATTTAATACATTTATTGGAGAATTTAATAATGATTTTTTAAGTTACGTGCATTTATATTTAAAGTTATTATTTATAGGTAAGAACTTAACTATTGTCATTTTCTTAATTGTTTTCTCAATGTTTTTGTTGTTCCTTTGTGTCATTCTTCTTCACATGTGCTCTTCCTTTGTGATTGATCATTTTTCTGTAGTGGTATGCTATGATTTGATTCTGTTCTCTATTTTTGGTGCATCTACTACAGGTTTTTTCTTTGTGGTTACCATGGGGCTTACAAAAAATTTATGGTTAAAGCAGCCTATGATAAGCTGATAACAACTTACTTTAGACTGCATACAAAAAACTCTACATTTTAACTTTTCCATCCTCTACCTTTTACATTATTGGTGCTGCAATTCACATCTTTTATATATCATGTATTCATTAACATATTATTGTACCTATCATTATTTTAATACTTTCATCTAATTTTTATGACATTTAAAAGTGATGTATACTTTTATATGACAATTAAAGTGATAATATGCCCCATTACAGTATTAATGTGTTCTGAATTTGAGTATATTCTTACTTTTATATTCTTAATTTTATAAGTATTTATGCTATTAGTTTGCATCCTCTTATTTCAGCTTGAAAAACTCCCCTTAGCATTTCTTTTTTTAATATATATTTTCAAATTTTATTTCAGATTCAAGGGGGTACATGTGCAGGTTTGTTGCATGTATATTGCTTGATGATGAGGTTTGGAGTACAATTAATCCCATCACCCAGGTAGTGAGCATAGTACCCGGTAGTTCATTTTTCAAGCCCTGACCCCTCCGTCTCTCCCCTCTCTAGTAGTCCCCCACATCTAATATTGCTATCTTTACGTCCATGAGTACCCAATGTTTATCTCCCACTTATAAATGAGAACATGTGGTATTTGTTTCTTAATCCTCCATCAATTAGCTTAGAATAATGGCCTCCAGCTGCACTGATGTTGCTGCGAAATACATGAATTCATTCCTTTTTATAGCTGCATAATATCTCATGGTGTCTGTGTACCCCATTTTATTTATAAAATCCATCATTGATGGACATCTAGGTTGATTCCATGTCTTTGGTATAGTGAACAGTGCTGTGATAAATACACAAATACATGTGTCTTTTTGATAGAATGATTTATTTTCTTTTGGATATATACTCAGTGAAGGGATTCCTGGGTCAAATGGCAGTTCTGTATTAAATTCTTTGAGAAGTCACTAAATGGCTTTTTCACAGTGGCTGAACTACTTTACATTCCCACCAACAATGTAGGAGCATTCACTTCTCTCTGCAGCCTCACCAACATTTGTTGTTTTTTGACTTTATAATGATAGCCATTGTGGGCCGGGCGCGGTGGCTCACGCCTGTAATCCCAGCACTTTGGGAGGCCAAGGTGGGCAGATAACAAGGTCAGGAGATCCAGACTATCCTGGCTAACAAGGTGAAACCCCGTTCCTACTAAAAAAATACAAAAAATTAGCCGGGCGTGGTGGCCGGCGCCTGTAGTCCCAGCTACTAGGGAGGCTGAGACAGGAGAATGGCGTGAACCTGGGAGGCGGAGCTTGCTGTGAGCAGGGATTCGCGGCTGCACTCCAGCCTGGGCGACAGAGCTAGACTCCCTCAAAAAAGAAGAAAAAAAAAAAAAAGTCATCGTGACAGGTGGGCGATGGTATCTCATTGTGGTTTGGTCTGCCTTTCTCTGATGAGTAGTGATGAGCTTTTTTAAATATTTTTTGGCTAGTTTTATGCCTTTTGAGAAGTGTTTGCTCATGGAATTTGCCCATTTTTTAATGGGATTTCTTTTTGCTTGTTCGATTGCTTACATTCCTGATACATTCTGGATATCAGACCTTTGTCAGATGCCTAGTTTGTGAATATTTTCTCCCATTCTGTATGTTGTCAATTTACTCTATTGATAACGTCTTTTGTTGTGCACAATCTTATTAGTGTAATAAGGTCACACTTGTCAATATTTGTTTTTGTTGCAATTGCTTCTGAGGATTTCATCATAAATTATTTCCCAAGGCCAATATTCAGAATGGTGTTTTCTAGATTTTCTTCCATGATTCTTATAGCTCGAGGACTTATATTTAAGTCTTTATCTTGAGTTCATTTTTGTACATGGAGAAATGTTGGGGTCTAGTTTTACATTTCTGCATATGGCTAGCCAGCTATCCCAGCACCATTTTTTGAATAGGGTGTCTTTTCCCCATTGCAGATTTTCATTAACTTTGTTGAAGATCAGATGGCTGTAGATGCATGTCTTAGTTTCTGCATTCTCTCTTCTGTTCCATTGGTCTGTGTCTGTTTTTGTACCACTACCATGCTGTTTTGGTTACAGCCTTGTAGTGTAGTTTGAAGTCAAATAATGTGATCCTTCCAGCTTTGTTCTTTTTGCTTAGAAGTGCTTTGGGAATTTGGACTATTTTTTTGGTTTTATATAAATTTTAGAATAGTTTTTTCTAGTTCTGTAAAAAAAAAAAAAATGATGTTGGTGTCTTGATAAGAATAGTGTTGAATCAAATCATGGCCATTTTAATGATATTGATTCTTCCAATCCACGATCATGGATCATGTTTTTTCATTTGTTTATAGGGTGCCTGAATGCATAAAAGAAAATACACAATAATCAGTTGCTTCCAAAAAAACACAGTTCACCTATAAAGGCATACGTAGACTGAAAATAAAGGGATAGAAAACATATTGCATGATAACGAAAACCAAAAAAGACACAGGAGTAGCTGTACTTACGCAAAATGAACTTCAATACAAAAACTATAAGAAGAGCCAAAGAAGGTCAGTATACAATGATAAAGGCATCAATTTAGAAAGAGGATATAGCAATTGTAAATATATATGTACTAAACACTGAAACACACAGACATATAAAGCAAATATTATTAGAGCTAAAGAGAATGTGACGGTTAATGCTGAATGTCAACTTGATTGGATTAAAAGATGAAAAGTATTGTTCCTGGGAGTGTCCGTGAGTGTGTTGCCAAAGGAAATTAACATTTGAGTCAGTGGGGTGGGAGAGGCAGACCCACCCTCAATCTGGGTGGGCACCATCTAATCAACTGCCAGCATAAAAGCAGGCATGGAAAGTACAGACTTACTGAGTCTTCTGGACTCCATCTTTCTCCCATGCTGGATGCTTCCTGCCCTCAAATATCAGACTGCAAGTTCTTCAGCTTTTAGATTCTTGGACTTACACCAATGATTTGCCAGGAGCTCTTGGGCCTTTGGCCACAGACTGAGGGCTGCACTGTCCTTCTGGCCCAGGGTGGGTCTAGAAATGTCGTCTTGGAGCTACAGCTTGAAATCGGGGCCTCATGACGCTGCCCAGTGCCCTATCCTACTGTGGTAGTGCTGACATACACATTGCAAGACAAAATCCTTTCTACTCATCCCTCTCCTCTCCTCAAGTGGAAGGAAGGGGTCTCTTTTAGAGCTGGGAGGTGTGCTGCTTGGAGTTGGGGGAGGGGTGACACAAGCACTTTCTTAGCCATCCAGATTGGTATCTTACTAAGTCATGTGCCCTCCAAGTCCACTGGCTCCAAGCCCAGTATAGCACTAGGGCTTGACTAGGAGTTGCAGTCCTCATGGCCTAGACTGCCTTTCAAGTTTGACCCAAAGAGGCAATGCTTGTTGAAACTCAAGCTCCGACCACCAGGATAAGCAATTCCCCTCTGGCTAGGGCTGGTCTAAATGCTCCTTCCATGAGTACCAGCTGAGTTCTGCTTGGTGTTGGCAGCACTGTGTTCAAGTGCAAAGCACCACAATTGCTGTGCTGTCCCTCCCCCAAGTGCACAGATTCTTTCTCCATGCTACACTGCCAGCTACTGACAGGGTGATGAGAGAGGGTTGGTGTCAGAAATTTAAGACTGTCTTTCCTACCCTCATCAGTGCCTCTTCCAATGATATGAAGTTAAAACTAGGTATGGATTGCTCACTCAATTCTTTTGGTTCTTATGAAGGTGCTTTTTGTGTGTGTGTAAATAGCTGTTAAATTTAGTCTTCCAGAGGAGAGGATAATTGGCAAAGGCTTTTATTTGGCCATCTTGCTCTGTCTCCTCTCCTCTTTTTATTTATTTTTTTTTTTACTGTAACCTATTTCATTTTTTTACATTCATGCAAACATACCCTGTTGTGAAAAATATAAAAAAGCGTGCACATTGATGGCATTCTTATAAAGATAAATTAGATAAAAAAAAAACAAAACAAACAAAAAAACTAAGCCATAAGTAAACAAAAATAATAATACAAACAGAAGTTTAATGATGTTGAACAGATTTACAGGTAGGCAGAGAGCTCTTGATTTTAGGAAATGATAATTCAACTAAATATCCATACAAGTTAAACAGAAGTTTCTAATTTTAAAAACATTTTGTTACAAATAGTTTTAAGTACCACATTTTATAGATCTTCTGTGAGAAGAATATAAGTGTAGTCCTAAAAAAATAATACTCAAGTGATTGTACGCAGGTTTCTCTGTCTTGTTAAAATGAGTTATAATCAACATAATTCCAATGATATTGCTTCCTGAAGTATAAATTCGTATCACATTCATGATATTCAAAATAAGGTACACAATTTACATTTATTTTGACCTAGTTGGAAATAAGTTCTAGATTTAGTACTGTACATGAATTTATTTAGCAAAGTCATGGGAGGGATATAAATTTTACTTTACAAGAAATTGAAAATTACAATTTGGCATGAAGACAATTTTCATAAGTTTTATCTATGCCACCATTCATAGTCAGCCCAACTGCATCCTGAGTGTATGTGAACATGTGTATGCATCTACGGACTAACATATACAAACAAGTTCATGCTATGTGACTCTTCAAAAGTGTTGCTTGAAATGACTTATTCTCTGGTTTTGGATAAGCAATGTAATGCAGTCAGATATGATTTTCTTTTTTTTTTGTTTGTTTTGTTTTGTTTATCATGATTCAATCGGTGTGTTTCATTTGGATCATTGGTATAATTTCCTAGTAAAACTTCACTAGCAGCAAGCAGAAATGTTAACATAAAGAACAAGTAGGCAATCAAGTTTAAATTATAACATAAAAAAGAGTACTTCACATTTTTTTAAAAGCATTATTCTACGGAATATATTATTCCATGACTGGAAATTATCTGATTTCGTTCTTGGAACATAGCTCTTGCTCTGTGGTGACACTTTAAATTACTGTATAACTCCATTAAAACTAATGGAATATAAACAAATCAACTCAGTTCTGATGAATTAAGTTTGCATTCCATTGGCTTGAGGAAGGAGATTTTCTCTACACAAATGCAAAATTCCTCTTCGGTAGCCAGTGAAGCTCACTCACAAGTGCTTAAAGAGTTCAACTTTGAAACAGGGCAACACTGGCCAGCACTGCATTTCCTCACTGCAAGTCTATGCTCAAGCCACTAAGCAGCCTCACTGAGGGAAATCCAAAGGGAAAGGACTAGAACACAGTGGAAATTACCAGGGTAACATAAAAGTGATTTTTGAATTAAGTATTTTTGCTAAATCAAAGAAAAATAGGCAATAGGCACATGGCAGTAAATCTTGTCGAAATGTCTGTAGGCTCCTATTACATCAAATATCTGTGAACTCAAGGTCTAACAAAAGTTCTCACAGGTTATTTTCACATAAAGAATAATCAGGAACCTTAATGTTTTCAAACGCTTATGGCACAAAGGTTGGGAAGTACTAAAGTGTAGCTGAAGTCTTCAAAATGGTGGGCAATTTAAAGTTCTGTTACAGTGAATCAAAGTTTCAATTTTAACTCAAACTACATTCTCATCTTTTATACATTATTCTTTTGTGTAGGGTACAGAGTGTGCAAATTAAGCAATTTCAATATATATTAGAAAAGTTCATTGTTTTGCAAAATAGAAAGTGAATAAAATCAGCTAATAATGCAATGTAATGAAAACATGCAGTAAATAGAGCTTCTTCCTCATGAAATTTTTCCCCTTTTCCTTTAACATCTTCATATTTAAATACTATTTATTTCATTCACTTGCAGAAATCAAGAAAAATGTGAAACATTACATAGCTGCAAGATACTAATTAGTGATAAGAGTTTGGAGCTGTGAGATTGTAATAAATGGAAAATAACAAGAAGAGTAAAATATGCTGAAAATTAATGTTAGAAAATATAGTAATTTGAATTGCGAAACAATAACAAATTATGAAATCTGACTAATCTTCTGAAGGTGTCATGGGAAATGTAAAGGATAGCAGAATCTCTGCTTAGCTTTTACCTCACCAGCAGCCTCATGACTAAAGTTGCAAAATCATGTGTGATTGTGCAAGACCAACTGCATATTGACTTTAGTCACAAATTTTGAAATGGTTTTACTGATGGCATGCTTATGCCCAGAGGCTGGAAGGAAACTGTATGGAAAACATGTGGATATATGGAATCTTGCTTCCAGCCTCGGTCTTAAGCGTGCCATCAGTCAAACCATTTAAGATGAATACTACTGCTAAAGTCTTCTTGATTCTTAATTCGAAATTAACAGTTTTTCTAAGAAATTTGTTTCTTCTTTCTGGGTCTGGTGAGTCATAGTTCTTTAAAACTTTCTTTTTTTATTTCAAAATGTTCATGAAGCCATCCTCTCATATATTCTTGCCCTTCTGGGACACCTTTTTTTGTGTGTGTCATCAACATGAATATTAATTTTGGGGCATTCTTTGCAGAGAAATTCAGTCATGGATAGTGATGTTTCTCCTTATCATCTTTTCCTTCATAAACTACCGTAACATTATAAATTGCATCAACTAATTCTTCACAGAATTAAAAGCTACATGAGCTGTTTTTATGAGTAGTGTCAGCATGTTTTAATACTGCAAGGCCTTGTTGAGCAGCAAATTGACGAGCTGAAAGGACTTGTCTGGTGTTATACCTTGTACCTTCTGGAAAAGCAATTATAAAATGCATAGCAGTTTCCACATTTATGTAGCTCTGCCGCTTGTTTCTCATTTCTTCTTCAATAAATTTGACACTTTCTTTTAGGTTCCTCCATGCTGAGACAAGTAACACCCATATGATGGAAGTAGTTTTAATCTTTCAGCACAGAGCACATAGGTACAAGAGCATTTGGCTCAATGGCCAATATATTAGTAACAATCCAGTCAACTGTGCTTTGACGATTTGCTAAATACATTATATTCTTCTTAATTTTTGGCAAACTTCCATGTAGCAATAGCTGTACTCTGGTGTAGTTCTCAAAGAGCACCACACTCTGGTAGACGCAGTAGAGCCAGCTGTCCACCGCCTGGAAGAAGCTGGAGGATGGGATGACGGAGGGCAACTGCCAGACTCCCCAGGCCAGCACATGGGTGAGCACCATGCCAAGGAGCATGACGCCCAAAGCAGGCGAGTACATATGAACCACTGGAGACAGCAGCATCTTCCCGACTCTGTGGCGGAAGGCTCTGCCTGCTCTTTCGGCCCCACTGCCCAGGGCCCTCAGCCAAGGCAGGCTAATGGTCAGTCATCATGCCAGCCAGGCCCACTACCACCCCCTCACTGTTTGGTTCCCTGCCATAGTTCTCAACCTCCCAACCTCCTCCCCCAGCCACTAGGGTCACATGGCCTCTGGGCACGTGGAGGTCAGGACAAGTACAGGCCTGACATATTTGCTCAAGGTCTCATGTCTTCTCTTAATTGAACCTCTTTCTCTCTCTCTCTTTATTTTTTCCCTGATTTGCAAAGTTTATGCTCCAAATTTCTCTTAAGTTGAAGCACATGAGACACAATATTTAATGACTTGTTATGATTAATATGTCTTTATAGTACTTTAATTTAATTGATAATTTAGTTAGCTGTATAATTTTAGGTTTTGTAATTTTTTTTTCTCATAATTGTAGTGTATTTTTCACTGTTTTTAAGCTTCCTGAGAAACTGCTGAGGGATTAGTGTCATTCTAATTTGTGATTTTTCTGATAAGTCTTGTTCTTTTTTTTTTTCTGAAATCTTGTATATTTTCAGTGTAACCTGTATATGAATATTTCATGGTTATGTTGCTTAATGCAGGTCCAGATACATTTAAAATATGGTGAAAAAACCCTAGAAATTCAAAGGTCTCTGACAAACTGTGGATACAGGTAAGCAATTCCAGGGACTCCACCAAGTAACAGCAACTGTTATATAGACTTTCCACTTTGAGAGAGAAGCACAAGGTTATTCATATAGTGTGACATGTAATAAGCTGTCTGTTATAAAATATGGACTTCTAACATGTGGAATCACTGGTGACAGTATTGTGTACTGTGGCTCAAAAGACCACAGAAATGGCAATTTGAATATAGATAGACTGAAATTAGTTGATAAGCACTATCACATATAGACCTGAAAACTAGGAAAAATACATGGAAAAGGAGGAGACTGTAAGAGTTTGTAATCACCTAAGGTATTTTCTTATGACAGCCACCTACCAGAAGATAGAGAGATGTGGTGACTGGTTGCTGATACTACCAAGTCTATGTAAGGAACACAGGAAAATTTACTCGCTACATTTAGCGTACTGAATATACTCAAGACTATTTTGATTTGGGATATATGATTTTCAATAACTATCAGGATACCAAACAAATACTTTATGTGGAAACAAAAAAGAAGTCCCTAGCTGCTTGCATATTTATGAGCTAAGACTGGATATTTGCTAATATTTTCTACCATAATACTGATGACATGCTATTGACCATCTTGTCATATTCTCATGAATGTGATAAGATTTTAGTAATAAGAAAATGCCCAATTTTGGGCAAAATGAGGCAGTATAATATATACTTCCTATTCTTATTAAAGGCATATCAGTTACAATGGAAGGTTGCAAATAACTAAAAGTGACATTATGGGGAAAATGCAGAGTTCAATGTAATAGACAAAAATTATTTCAAAATACTGGTACTTCCACTATCATTGGTAACAGATATTTTGTTGCATGCTGTAAAACTACTAAAAAAATACACAAGTGCCATGATTTCATGCTTCAAAACCGATATGTCTGCCTAGAACTTATACCTAAAATTGGTACCATGCTTATTGAATAACACAACAAAGGAATAAATTTACGAACTCATTCTTCTGAAAAAGTGGACAAGTGATAGTTTCATAAAGGAAAGACATAAATAACAAAGTTACAGAGGCTGGATCTTTGGGAAAATGGTGGCTAGGAGGAAGGACTAACTTACAGCTCCCACTTACATGGACAGAGCAGTGTGTGGAGACCCACGTCCAAAACTTTTGCTTGAAGAATTACAGCAGGACCATACCAGGAAATCCAAAGGAATCCACAGACCCTTTGAAAGAAGTGAATTGCTACTTCAGGCTCCAGGAAATGGCCGAAAAACTGTGAGTTCTCAAAGTGTGAAAATGTGAAAGGGGGGATCGTCTGCCCCTAAACAAACATCTTCACTGGGGAACCTTAAGGTCTACATCATGGGAGAAGGATTTGACTTTACTTGGAGCTGAAATGAACTTAGAGAGCTGAGCAAAATACAGAAATAGAGAAAGCTGTGGGAAGAGCCCTGTTGGCATTCTTGGTTTCTGGGAAAACCATTTCTGACTTTATCTCACAAGGATCCTAGAGGAAGGCCACCAGTGGAATTGGGGAAAGACCACAGGGAGAAGGAAACCTCCAACTGAACTTTGTAACAATTTTGACAGAACACAAAGTTTCCTGGACATAATCTGGGGGAGAGGGTTAACTGGGGAGTGGAATCACAGCACAGAAGTTGTGGCTGGTGGGGAGGCGTGAAACCTAAAGGCCCTGTTGCTTTCACAGCAGGGAGACCTGGAGCCTGGGGCAAGTCCTCAGTCCTACACACCGGCTGCCTGGAAATAAACTCAGTGCTGATGGTAAGGGCATAGTGGGAGTGAGACCAGCCTTTTGGGCTGCATAGGAGCTGGGTGAGGCCTGTAACTGCTAGCTTTCCCCCACTTCCCCGGCAGCCTGCATTATGCAACAGAGGCAGTCATAATCCCCTGGAAACATTCCTCTATTGGCCTAAGAACCACACCCTAACCCGCACAGCGGCCTCAGCAAGTCTGGCCCAAGGGGAGTCTGAACTCAGACACACCTAAACCCTGCCCCCACCTAATGGTCTTTCTCTACCCTTCCTGGCAACTGAAGAAAAAGGACATAATCTCTTGGGAGCTCTATGGCCTGCCTGCTGCCTGAGAAACTTATCCAGGTGACTCTAGGGTAAGCTTGTATTGAAAGGACACAAAGATAGATGTGTACCCCCCCCCCCCCCCCCCCACCAAACCCTTTGTTCTGTTCTCTAATCTTTGCACATACCAGAGATTTCGTAAGTTCTGTGAGTACCTGTTTTTCTGCACGTACCAGAGATTTTGTAAGTTCTGAGGCAAGGTCACAAGACGTGTTTAAGTAAGATAAACTCTTGCTGCCATAAACTTGCTCTCCCGCCTCAAAGGTTGAACCGAAATATCAGAAATGGCAGGAACCAATCATAGTTAGCCAAATCGCCTTGTTCAAACACTAGCCAATCATATATCTGATTTGTATAATAACTCTATGCCCACTTTTTTTAGACTATATAACACTGCTCGGAGCTCAGTGGGGGAGCTCTCCTGCCCGTCTCGTTTCGCGAGCGAGGGAGAGTTCCAGGTTCGAACCTGTAATAAAGATCCTTGCTGCTTAGCTTTGACTCTGGACTCTGGTGGTCTTCTTCGGGGAATAAACGGTCTGGGCATAACAGTATCCTCCCTATACTACCACAGCTGATGCTTTCTTGAAAGTGCCACCTCCTGGCTTGAGGCCAGTCAACACAAAACTAACACAATAAACAAAAATACAACCAAGAACCATCACAGAGTCCACTTCACTCCCATGCTACTTCCACCAGAACAGGTGCTGGTATCCAAGGTTGAGAGACCTGAAGATGGATCACATCACAGGTCTCTTTGCAGACATTCCCCAGTAGCTGGGCAGTTACATTCAGAAGAAAAATAACAATCACTGCAGTTCACTTCTTAGGAAGCCACATCCCTGAGCACCCACATACAGGGAGCACCCTATGGGACAAAATAATCTGAACATCAGCCCTTGAGCCCCAGGTCTTCACTCTGACATAGTCTACCCAAATAAGAAGGAACCGGAAAGACAATTCTGGCAATGTGACAAAAAAGTTATTTAGCACCCAAAAAGATTATGCTAGCTCACCAGCAATGAATCCAAACCAAGAAGAAGTATCTGAATTGTCAGAAAAAAAATTCAGAAGGTTGTCTTTTAAACTACTCAAGGAGGCACCAGAGAAAGGTGAATACCAACTCAAATAAATTTTTTTAGAAGTTACGGGATATGGACAAAAACAATCTCCAAATGAATACATAACATAAATAAAAGAACAATCACGACTTCTGGAAGTGAAGGACACACTTACAGAAATGCAAAATACCCTGGAAAGTTTCAGCAATGAGCAAGTAGAAGAAAGAAATTCAGAGCTTGAAGACAAGATTTTTGAATTAACACAATCCAACAAAGACAAAAAAAATTGTTTTTTAAAGACAAAGTCTCCAAAAAGTTTGGGGTATGTTAAATGGCCAAATTTAAGAATAGTTGGTGTTCTCGGGGGAGAAGAGAAATCAACAAGTTTGAAAAACATATTTGAGGGAATAACTGAGGAAAACTTCCCCAGTCTTGCTAGAGATCTAGACCTCCAAATACAAGAAGCTTAAAGAACACCTGGGAAATTCATCACAAAAAGATCATCACCTAGGAACACAGTCTAAAGATTCTCTAAAGTCAAGATGAAGAAAACAATCTTAAGACCTGCGAGGCAAAAACATCAGGTAACTTATAAAGGAAAACCTATCAGATTAATAGCAGAAACCCTACAGACCAGAAGACATTGGGGTCCTTTAGCCTCCTTAAACAAAATAAAACAATTATAAGCCAATAATTTTTTGTCTAGTGAAACTAAGTTCCATAAATAAGAAAATAGTCTTTTTCAGACACACAAATGCTTAGAGAATTCGCCAACTACCAAGCCAGCACTACAAGAACTGCTAAAAGCAGCTGTTTTGTTTCAAACTCTAAGTCTTGAAACAAAACCTCAAAATAAACCAAAATAGAACCCTTTTAAAGCATAAATCTAACAGGATCTATATAAAAATAACACAGTGAACATAATCCAAGGTATTCAGGCAACAAATAGCATGATGAATAGAATAGTACCTCACATCTTAATGCTAATGTTGAATGCAAATGGCCTAAATACTCCACTTAAAGTTACAGAATGGCAGAATGAATCACCATCCAAGTATCTGCTATCTTCAAGATACTCACCTAACACATAAATACTCATATAAACTTGAGGGAAAGGAGTGAAAAAAGATTTTCCATGCAAATGAACACCAAATGCTAGTAGGAGTAGCTATTCTTATATCAGAGAAAAAAAACACACTTTAAAGCAACAGCAATTTTAAAAGACAAAGAGGGACTATATAATAATAAAAGAACTTGTTCAACAAGGAAATATAACAATTCTAAATATATATGCACCTAATACTGGAGCTCCCAACTTCATAAAACAATTACTACTGGACCTAAGAAATGCGGTAGACAGCAACACAGTAAGCGTGGGGGACTACAATATTCCATTGACTGTGCTAGGCAGGTTAACAACAACAAAAAGACAGAAATTAACAACAACAACAAAAAATGGAATTAAATTATACTCTAGAGGGGCTTGGGGCGGTAGCTCATGCCTGTAATCTCAGCATTTTGGGAGGTTGACGTGGGTGGATCACTTAGATTGGGAGTTCGAGACCAGCCTGGCCAACATGGTGAAACTCTGTCTCTATTAAAAATACAAAAAATTAGCCAGATGTGGTGGTGCATGCCTGTAATCCCACCTACTCAAGAGACTGAGGCAGGAGAATTGCTTGATCCTGGGAGGCAGAGGTTGTGGTGAGCCCCTAGAATAGATGGATGTAATAGATACTTACTGACATTCTACCCAATAACTGCAGAATATACATTCTATTCATCAGCATAAGGAACACTCTCCAAGATAGGCCATGTGATAGAACACAAAACAAGTCTAAATAAATTTAAGAAAATCAAAATTATATCAAGTACTCTCTCAGACCTCTGTGGAATACAACTGGAGCCCAACTCCAGAAGGAACCCTCAAAACCATGAAAATACATTGAAATTAAATATCCTGCTTCTGAATGATCTCTGGGTCAACAACAAAATCAAAATAGAAATAAAAAAATTCTTTGAACTGAATGATAATAGTGACACAACCTATCAAAATCTCTGGGATACAGCAGAACATTTCTAAGAGGAAAGTTCACAGCCTTAAATACTTACATCCAAAAGTCTGAAAGAGCACAAATAGACCATCTAAGGTCACACTTCAAGGAACTAGAGAAGCAAGAACAAACCAAATCACAATCCAGCAGAAGAAAATAAATAACAAAGATAAGATTAGAGCTAAATGAAAGTGAAAGAAACAATAGAAAAACACAAAAGACACAACAAAAAGCTTTTTCTTTGAAAAGATAAATAAAATTGATAAGCCATTAGTGAAATTAACAAAGAAAAGAGAGAAGATCCAAGTAGCTCAGTTAGAAAGAAAATGGAAGATATTACAAGCAATACCAACAAAATACAAGAGACCATTCAAAGTTACTATGAACACCTTTATGCACATAAACTAGAAAATCTAGAAGATATGGATAAATTCCTGAAAGTATGAAACCTTCCTAGATTAAACCAGGAAGAAATAGAAACTGAACAGACCAATAACAAGCAGTGAAATTGAAATGGTGATATAAAAATTGCCGATAACAACAACAACAGAAAGTCCAGGACCCAATGGATTTATAGCTAAATTCTATCAGACATTCAAAGAAGAATTGGTACCAATCCTATTGACACTGTTCCACAAGATGGAATAAGAAGGAATCCACCCTATATCATTATATGAAACCAGTATCACCCTAATATCAAAACCCAAGAAAGAACATGGGAAAAAAAGGAAACTAAAGACCAAGATCCCTAATGAACATAGATGCAAAAATCCTCAATAAAATACTAGCTAACCGAATGCAACAGCATATAAAAAGATAATCCACCAAGATCATGTGAGTTTCATATCAGGTGTGCAAGGATGGTTTAACATAAGTAAGTCTATAAACGTGATACACCACATAAACAGAATTAAAAACAAAAATCACATGATCACCTCAATAGATGCAGAAAAATCATTTGACAAAATCCAGCATCCCTTTAAAATTAAAACCCTCAGCAAAATTGGCATACAAGGGACATAATTTAATGTAATAAAAGCTATCTATGACAAACCACAGCCAACATTATAATGAACAAGGAAAAATATAAACATTTCCCTAAGAACTGGAACATGACAAAGATGTTCACTTTCACCACTTCTATTCAATATAGTACTAGAAGTCCTAGCCAGAGAAACCAGACAAGAGAAAGAAATAAAGGGTATCCAAATTGGTAAAAAAGAAATCAAACTGTCAGTGTTTGCTGACGATATTATTTTATACCTAGAAAACCCTAAAGACTCATCCAAAAAGCTCATATAACTGATAAATGAATTCAGAAGTTTTAGGATACAAAATTAACATACTCAAAGCAGTAGCATTGCTATACACCAACAGATACCAAGGTGAGAATCAAATCAAGAACTCAACTCTTTTTACAAAAGCTTCAAAAATAATAAAATAAAATGAAATACTTAGGAATAGACTTAGCCAAGAAGGTGAAAGACCACTACAAGGAAATTACAAAACACTGCTGGAATAAATCATAGACAAAACAAGTAGAAACACATCCCATGTTCATGGATAGGTAGAATCAATATTGTGAAAATGACCATACTGTCAAAAGCAATCAATGAATTAAGTGTAATTCCCATCAAAATACCGCCATCATTCTTCACAGAACTAGAAAAAAAATCCTAAATTTATATGCCACCCCCAAAAAAGAGTTATCATAGCCAAAGCAATACTAAGCAAAAAGAACAAATCTGGAGGCATGACATTACCTGACTTCAAACTATACTATAAGCCTGTAGTCACCAAAACAGCATGGTACTGGTATAAAAATAGGCACATAGACCAATGGAACAGAATAGAGAACCCAGAAATAAAGCCAAATACTTGCAGCCAACTGATTTTCAACAAAGCAAACAAAAACATAAAGTGGGGAAAGGAAACTTTATTCAACAAATGGTGTTGGGATTATTGGCAAGCCACATGTATAAGAATGGAACTGGATCCTCATCTCTCACCTTTCACAAAAACCAGCTCAAGATGGATCAAAGACTTAAATCTAAGACTTGAAACCATAAAAATTATGGAAGATAACATAGGAAAAAAACTCTTCTAGACCTTGGCTTAGGCAAAGACTTCATGACCAAGAACCCCAAAGCAAATGCGACAAAAACAAATATAAATAGATGGGACCTAATTAAACTAAAAAGCATCTGTGCAGCAAAAGAAACAATCAGCAGAGTAAACAGACAACCTACAGAGTGGGAGAAAATTTCTCAATCTAGACATCTGACAAAGGACTAATATCCAGAATCTACAAGGAAGTCAAACAAATCAGCAAGAAAAATAAACAGTCCCATCAAAAAAATGAGCTAAGGACATGAATAGACAAATCTATTCATTTTTTCCTATGAACATAAAAATGTGACAAGTTAAAGATTTCTGATAATAGAGTTTCATTTTGAGAACTAATCATTCTTTTAAATATTAATAGATCATGTTATAATTTGAATTTTAGAAAAATTGAACCAAGGCGCTCACTGTTTAAGATAAAAGGACATCAAAACTTTTTTGTTTTCTAATTTTTAAACAATTTTTTTTATTTCTAAATGTCTGAAAATATAAATCAAATGGCCAATAAACATACGAAAAAATGCTTAATGTCACTAATGATCAGGGAAATGCAAATCAAAGCCACAATGCAATACCACCTTACTTCTGCAAGAATGGCTGTAATCAAAAAAAAAAAAAAAAACTAACAGATGTTGATGTGGATGTAGTGAAAAGGGAACACTTTTACACTGCTGGTGGGAATGTAAACTAGTACAACCACTTTGGAAAATAGTATGGAGATTCTGTAAAGAACTAAAAGTAGATCTACCATTTGATCCAGCAACTCCACTACTGGATGTCTACCAGGAGGAAAATAAGTCATTATGCAAAAAAGGTACTTTCACTTGCATGTTTAAAGCAGCACATTTTGCAATTGCAAAAATATGGAACCAGCCTACATGCCATCAATTGAGGAGTGGATAAAGAAAATGTGGTATATACCATGGAATACTACTCAGTCATAAAAAGGAACAAAATAATGTCATTCACAGCAACCTTGATGGAACTGGAGATCATTATTTTAAGTGCAGTAACAGGAATGGAAAAGCAAATATCATATGTTCTCGTTAATAAGTGCGAGCTAAGCTATGAGGATGCAAAAGCATAGGAATGATACAAGGGACTTTGGGGACACAGGGGCAAGGGTGGGAGTGGGGTGAGGAATAAAAGACTATACATTGGGTACAGTGTACACTGTTGGGGTGATGGGTGTACCAAAATCTCGGAAATCACCACTAAAGAAATTATTCATATAACCAAACACCACCTGTTCCCCCAAAACCTGTTGGGAAAAAAAAAAAAAAAAACAGCTACAAAGGCCTCCGGATATTCTTAGCACAACATGACATGTTTTAAAGCTTTTTATGAATAATCTTGTTTTAGGTTAAGCAATACAATAAAAAGATAAGAAGCTTGAACTCTAGATCTATATTACCTGTTTTTAAATCATGTATTTAATTAATGTACTAACTTGAACTATGTTCTATGTTCTTGGCAAATTAACCCATCTGTGCCTTAATTTCCTCACTTATGAAGATATGTACTGTATACATTCATGGTGGCACTGTGATAAATAAATGGATTAATGTTTATATAGCAGTTGCTAGCACATATGAAGCGCTACATGAATCGTATTTATTATGTGTTATACTAATGAAATATATCCTGAACTGTGTTATGTGTTACATGCCATGGGAGTTGGAATAGTTGTTTAATTTTTTTAAATGTGTATATTTGATTTTACAATGTCTGCCAACCTGAACAAATGTAATAAGAAAGGAGATTCTATGCTTGCTATTCAAGAATCACAAGCAAACAGATTTCACCAGTTGTGGAATAATGTGATTTTGTCCACCTAGAGCAAATAAAGCCAAATTGGCTTCCAAGGCTTTGGCAGCCCAAATAGCTAAAATGCTATTTATTTGGAAATGAAAACCATTAAAATTATTTTGAACATTGAGGAAAATTACAATATATCTATGTCCCTATAGTCACTTCATTACAGATATTAGTATTTTCTATATGTTGGTCACAGTTGTGAACATCATACTTATAACAATTTTTTAAGAGCAATAGTTAGGTCTCACCTGTTAATAATGAATCAGCATTAAAATGCAAAATTTCTCCTTTCCGGGGTGCTAAAATTCGCCTTAGGAAATTGTGAGATAAGACTTAAGGTATATACTGTGGGCAAACATAATCAAATAGTCATTACTAAGACACACAATATAACCCCTTTAAATCTTGAAAAAAAATTCCTACCAATCTCACTGTATGACACATGTGACTTGAAATGACAAAATATAAAACAATAGTGATTTGATACTATGTACTAAATAGTGTAAGATTCCTTGATTTTTGTTTTAAATTTTCCCAAAATTTTAGATTTATATTTTCAGACATTTAGAAATAAAAAAAAAGTTTGTTTAAAAATTAGAAAACAAAAATGTTTTGATGTTCTTTTATCTTAAACAGTGAGCACCTTGGTTCAATTTTTCTAAAATTCAAAAA
This sequence comes from Papio anubis, assembly GCF_008728515.1. NCBI lineage: Eukaryota > Metazoa > Chordata > Mammalia > Primates > Cercopithecidae > Papio > Papio anubis. Next base: position 63,047,205 of record NC_044996.1, read on the forward strand.
TTAACATAATCTATTAATATTTAAAAGAATGATTAGTTCTCAGAATGAAACTCTATTATCAGAAATCTTTAATTTGCACATTTTCATGTTCATAGGAAAAAATGATTAATTTGTACCTATAGAGAATTAAAATACCTATTCCATATGAGACAAAGATTTGTTTAGAAAAATTCATCCGTATTTATTTAAATTGTACTGTAAAATGAATTACCACAAGACATTATTAGAGATTGATCGTTAAGTTTTCACAAATGAAAGTTAGCATATAATATATGAGCACTGTGTATTAAACAAGTAGTATGTAGTAAGGTACCTTACCAGTATTTCTTGTTTTATGAAAGATGGCAGCAAACAAAACTAATTAAAGAAAACATAATAAATTTTATAGATTATTTACTGAGGAAGTTGAATTTTACTTACATTAGGTGCCTCATTTAAATCTTCAAATTATTATTTGAATATTTGTGTAGGACACTAAATTAATATTCAGACATGTTCAATTTAATGTTGTATTTCATTATTTGGTGTTTTATTTTTAATTATTTTCAACTATAGTTTTTTAAAAGTAATCTTACAGATACTGTGGGTCATTGGATAAGAATGAGTAAATAGGAAGCATGCAGTTCATGATCAGAAAATTTATTTTACTTTCTTTAATTCATAATCACATGTTATGTCTAAATCTTCCTCACTGTACAGGGACAGAAGAATGTAGTTATAATGGGTAATACCAGTCGGAGAAGTGAAAAGGAATTAGAACTTGGCTGCTTTTCTTCTACTGTTACTGCTTTCCTTCTCCTTCTCCCTCTTTTCCTTCTCCTTCCTCCTTTGGCTTCTTGTCTTCCTCTTCCTCCTTCTTCTCTTACTTTCCACTTTGCTTTGGATGGGCACAACTAGGCAAGTGAAGCTACATTTTATAAAAGGTGAATGCATCAAAAACGACAAAAAAAAAAATGTTTATTGGAATAAATGTATTATCTGACAAGCAGTTACTGGAATTTCATAATGACAAGAAATATGTACATGAAGGGTCAATCTTCTTTTTTTTTTTTTTTTTTTTTTTTTTTGAGACGGAGTCTCACGCTGTCGCCCAGGTTGGAGTGCAGTGGCGCAATCTCGGCTCACTGCAAGCTCCGTGTCCTGGGTTCACGCCATTCTCCTGCCTCAGCCTCCTGAGTAGCTGGGACTACAGGCGCCCGCCACCGCGCCCGCCACCGCGCCCGGCGAATTTTTTTTTTGTATTTTTAGTAGAGACGGGGTTTCACTGTGGTCTCGATCTCCTGACCTTGTGATCCGCCCGCCTCGGCCTCCCAAAGTGCTGGGATTACAGGCGTGAGCCACCGCGCCCGGCCGAAGCGTCAATCTTCTAAGTAACTAATCTACATACAGTATTTTGAAGTATTCTGATACTTGACTGAACGTTAACTCACTAGTTAGTTTTTAGCTATCTCTGTACATCTTTGTTGGCACACTGGTTTCACACATGTTTCCAATTTTGCTATAAATTATATTCTCCAGAAAAGTACCAGATAATCTCTTGAAAAATCGGGTAACTTTTCTCTCTGTTCTTTAATGCCTTTCCTTTATTGAGGTATATGCTTTAGGAAACAAAATAAAATGTTTAATATGTAAGCATATGAAAAAATAAAGAGATTTTGCCCTCATATCAATGTTATCTAAATAACACTTATATGCATGTGTGGAATTAAGCAAAGTGAATACCATAATATATTCATGCATCTTGCTTCTCTTTCACTATGTCTACTCAGCTTAAATTCATGAGAGCAATATTAAAAATTCATAATGAAATAAATATACACATAATCTTTCAACATGCAAAAAATATTTTAACTTCTATGGAACATTAAGCAAAAAGAGACTAGTTTACTTTCATAATATTTTTGGGGAGCTGTAAGTTCCTTAAAAGAATAGTTTAGAAGCCATTCTACGGACACTGAAGTATAAAAATATGTTGGAACATTAATACCGGAGTTGTAACTTTCATTTTTAACAGACTTTCATTTTTAACAGACTTTCCTCTTTAGTCAAAACTGTTGCTTATATCCATATGTAAATGTGATAAAATAGCTGTCATTAAGTAATACTATGGATTAAAGCTGGGTTTCACTTAATATTTACCTAGCATTAGAGGAATTTTGAGAAGTGCTGTAGTATTTTTGGTAAAAAATTATTGTTATGAATAGGGAAAATTCTCCATAATATATTTATCTAAAATGTTTGGCATTAGAAATATAGGAACTGTATGGAATATCAAAATTGCTTTTAAATTGTTACAAATATTAAAATAAATCTCAGGATGACAATGCTCATATCATACAAGTCTGTCTCAGAATTCCATCATAAAACAAGTTTAGGTATGAGATTGTCCTGGATTTAATAAATTGTTTTTTAATTAGGCTTGCAAATATCTAATTTATAAATTGTTTTATGTGTTGTGTGTGTGTTTGTGTGTTGTTTTTGTTGTTGTGATTTTTTGGTTCTGAATATTGCCTTATAGTAGAGGTATAAAATAAGGCCTGAATTTGATAGTGAATATATTTTTAATGTAAATTAGGTTATATTATAGTAACAAACAACCTCTCCCTAAATCAGTATCTTTATAATACAATGTTGCCTCTTGCTTATTACATATTTCACATGGGAAGAGAATAGATTATTTCATACTCAATGACTCAAGATGAAGAAGGCACTACTATTTTCTAACTGCAGTATTTGAAACACATGGCTTGAGAGATTTTGAATAATTATGAGAAGTCTTATTGATGACTCAGCATAGAAATCACACACACACACACACACACACAAACACACATAAAACACACACACACACACACACACACACACTGCTTTCCTTCATGGTTCTTTCGCCAGAACGAGCTGCAAGATCTCACAAAAATCACAGCACATCTGGAAAATGCACGCTTCCTTCTATCTGAAAGAAAAAGTGAACCAGCTGTGAGAACGCACAAGTAATATCTATCATTTATGAAATTTCCTTTCTGTCTCATGAATTACAAAACCTGAAATAGATTCATGTGTAAGTTGTCTTTCAGGTATCTCATATATTGTGGGTGGGTGTACAGGGGTAGAGGGGAGTAAAAGTAGAATACAGTGTCAGGATAAATATCTAGTCCAAATTAGCTTTAAAAAGAATATAATTTATATTTATATTATTAGGACAACACTTTGGTATGTCCTAGAGTTCAGAGCAGATTCTTTAGGTAATTTGGATTGAATTTTGTTCCTTTCAACAGTAAGTTCTAATTTGATTACCATATGGTTTTTCAATGTATATAATTTTATTCCAGTTTATTGCAATTTGGGAATATGTATAGAGAATGATAAAAAAAAATTGTAATAGCCTATATTTTAAAGCAATCACTGTGTTCTAATTACTATGCTGTATAGAATTTTATCTCATTTAAGGTTTCATGATGCCTGTGAAGTAAGTATTTACCCCATTTTACAGTTGAGGAAACTAGGTATCAGGAATTCAAATAAATGGCTCAATGTCATACAGCTAGTGAATTATCTAACTGGTATAATATAGCTAGTGAGCTGAAATTTTAAACCCAGATTTACCTGATTCCAATAATTTCAAAGCCCATGTACCTAAATATAAAACTATTTTCCCCAAATATGCATGAAAATGTTATAAAAAGTTAAATAACTGATTATTGTAACTGATTATATAAGTGATTAAGTTAACTGATTAACTGTTAAATAACTGATTTATTATAATAAATGTCATAAAAAGTTAAATAACTGATTATTCCCCAGCCCTGCCAGAAAGCAAAGACTTATCCTATGTATGTAAATTGAAATTATATTTAATGAAGAACTGTAATCAAATTTGTGAGCAATAAACTCAAATAACCTAAAATTTTAAAGTAAGAGTGTGGAATGGAATTTACAGTTTTTATTGTTGTTGTTGAGACAGAAATAAACAAAAGTAAATATAAACAAAGCAAATTCTCTAATTCTAAAGTGTCATACTATTTACATTTCTCATTTGAATTATTTCCACAACAGTTACAGTTAAATGCATCAATTCCCTGAAAGTTTCCTGAAATAAACATATTTATCTGTGGTTCATCTCTCCATTTTTGCCCATATCTAGTAGGTGAAATTACCACTGTATTATAGTAAGGCAAATGTAAATTTATCATTTTGTTCACTTGAAGCTGCATTTTTTAATCTTTCATTAAATTTATATGTTATTATATAATTATTGATTTAAAAACACACTTTAGGATAACTATATCTTAGATTCTGAATGGGAATAACGTAATTGCTGACATGTCTATGTATGAAGCTTCTAGGTAAATATTTGACAAATGTGAAGTAGGCACTTATTTTAATCCTGTCCTTTGAGGAATGGTAAAACAGTCTTCAAAGCAAAACCAGCCCCTTCACCGTCCTGGTTTGGTACTTGAAATTATCAGGATAATTTTTTATTTTAAGATCTTTCCTAAAGTCTTAAATTCATGTGATTGTGTTATAAAAGTTATCTATACTATCTGTTATTTACATTAATGTTATGTACAATTAAGGATATCTTCATTAACAAAAACAGAAACTATTTTCTAGGACCATTTCTGACTATAATCTTCTAGAAAAGAGGAGGGGGCTTTAAGAAAAGGAAAGGCAGGATGGAAGAATTTTAAGGGATAGGAAGAAACAGTAAAGAATGCAGCCTTAGGCCAAATTAGCATATGATGATGGATTATGGACTTAAGCTCTCCAGAATAGAGCATAAAAATATTCGTGGATAGGAGAAAGCAATAAAAAGAGAAAGAAGAGGTATCCAATGGGAGAATGAACTTGAAATAGGCCTGTCAGGAGGTGTGCCTAAACTAGTGGTGTGCCCAGAACTCAAACCATAATCATAATATTTATACATTAAATCTCGTGTTTCATCATTTTAAAGAAACCAACTTACAACTTTCTCAAATCCATTCTGAGTCATTTTCAAGAGAAATAGGGAAGTCAGCCTAATGTATGTCAGTATATCTGAATTCCCAGTAGACTAAGGTGTGTTGCGACATTGTAATATATTTAGTAAACTCATATTATGTCTCTTCCAAAACACAAGTTAATCATACTATATGACAAAATAATATGAACATATTATTGTTAAAACTTATTTTTATGACTAAAGTTAGAGATTCAAATAGAGTTGTTAAATTCCTAAACTAGTTTTTTTCTCTGCCCTACGAGGCTAAGACAGGTATTCTGGGTCTTTTTCCTATCCATATAAAGCATAGAATCACTTTGTCAATATCCACCAAATAACTTGCTGGGGCATTAATTTTGATTACAATAAGTTTATAAATCAATTTGAGAAGAACTGAACATCTTGACAACATCAAGTCTTCCTATCCATGAAATGAAATATCTCTCCATTTATTTAGTTTTTCTCTGATTTCTTTGTCAGAATTTTATTTTCCTCATACAGATTTTGTATGTATTTTATTAGACTTACAGCTGAGTGTTTCAATGTTGGCGGATGTTAATGCAAGTCATATTGTGAATTCAGTTTCAAATTCCACTTGTTCATTGCTGGTATGTAGGATTTGTGTATTCAGTTTCAAATTCCACTTGTTCATTGCTGGTAGGTAGGATGATAATTGATATTTGTATATTAACCTTATATCCTACAACCTTTCCATGATAACTTATTAGTTTGGGAAGTGTTAATTTTTCACCCAGTCTTTCAGATTTTCTATATTGAATATCATGTCATCTTCAACGAAAGACAGCTTTATTTCGTTCCTCCCACTCTATGTACATTTTATTTCCATTAATTGTACTATTGCATTATGGATGACTTCCAGTAAAATATTAAAAATGAGTAATCAGAGCAGTCAATCTTGCCTTATTTCTTATCTTAGTGGGAAAACTTCAGGTTTCTCACTATTAAGAATGATGTTATGTGTAGGTTTTTTGTATCTATTCTTTATTGAGTTGAGAAAAGTCTCCTCTATTCCTAGTTTGCTAAAACTTTTTATCATGAATAGGTTTTGGATTTTGTCAAGAGCTTTTTATGCATCTATTTATATAATCATGTGATTTTTCTGTTTTAGCCTGTTGATATGATTAATAGCAGTTGATTTTTTAATGTTGAACCAATCTTGCATGCCTGGGATAAATTCTACCTGGTCATGGGATATAATTATTTTTATACATTGTTGGATTTTATTTGCTAACATTTTGTTAGGAATTTATCTTGAGAATGTATCTACATTCTCAAGGCATATTGGTCTAGGTTTTTTTGTTTTTTGTTTTTTGTTTTTTTTTTGTATGTGTGCGTGTGTAATGTGTTTGCCTGATTTTGACATAAGGGTGATGCTGGCTTTATAGAATGAGTTAGAAAGTATTCCCTTTGCTTCTATCTCCAGAAAGAGATTGTAGAGAATGGGTGTAATTTCTTCTTCAAATGTTGGATAGAATTCACCATTGAATTCTTCTGATCCACCTCGTGCTTTCTTTTTTTGGAACATTATTTGTTACCGATTCAGTTTATTTAATAGATGCTATGGTTTGGCTCTGTGTTCCCACCCAAATCTCACCTTAAATTGTCATAATCACCACATGTCAAGGGCAGGACCAGGGAGAGATAACTGAATCATGGGGGGCAGTTACCACATGCTTTTCTCATGATAGTGAGTGAGTCTTCATGAGATCTAATGGTTTTATACAGGGCTTCCCCCCGTGAAGAGGTGCCTTCCACCATGATTGTAAGTTTCCTTGAGGCCTCCCCAGCCATGCAGAACTGTGAGTCAATTCAACCTTTTCTTTATAAATTACCCAGTCTTGAGTATGTCCTTGTAGCAGTGTGGAGAGTGGACTAATACAACAGACATAGGAAGATTTAGATTGCTTCTGTTTTCTTGTGTGAGTTTTGCATGTTTTTGTGTGAGTTTTCTTGTATGAGTGTATCTTTCGAGAAATTTGTCCACTTTATCTAGGTTGTCAAATTTTAGGCAGAGAATTGTTCATAGCATTTCTGTATTATGTTTTAATGTTCATATGAATTGCAGTGATGTCTAGTAATTTACATTTTCTGTCTCTCTTTTTCTCTTATTGCCAGTCAGCTAACTAGAGGATAAATGATTTTATTGATCTTCTCAAAGCACTAGATTTTGGGTTCTTTGATTTTTCTCTACTAATTTGCTGCTTTCCACTTCTTTGATGTTTGTTCTAATTTATACTATTTTTTTTTTCTGCTAACTACAAATTTGATGTGTTCTTTTTTCCTACTTTCTGAAAATGGAAGCTTAAATGATTAATTTTTAATCTTTCTTCATTTCTAATACAGCTTGAGTATCCCTAATTCAAAAATCCAATATCTGAAGCTTTTTGGGTGCCAACATGGTGCTTAAATGTAATGATCACTTGATGATTTTGGATTTCAGATTTTGAATCAGACATGCTTAGCTAGTAAATATAATGCAAACACTCCAAAATCCAAAAAATATCCCATATCTGAAACTGCTATGGTGTTAAGCATTTTTGATAAGTGATATTCAAACTGTATATGAGTTTAATGCTATAAATTTTTCTCTAAGCACTGTTTTTATTTCAACCTACACATATTGATAAATTGCATTTTAATTTATATTTAGCTACAAAATTTGTTTAACTTTTATTTTAGGTTTGGGGGTACATGTGAAGGTTTGTTACGTAGGTAAACATGTTACATGGGGGTTGTTGTGCAGATTATTTCATCATCCTGGTGTCAAGCCCAGTACCCAATAGTTATTTTTTTCTCCCCCTCTACCTCGTCCCACTCTCCTCCCTTAAGTAGGGCCCTGTGTCTGTTGCTTCCTTCATGTTCATAAGTTCTTATCATTTAGTTCCCACTTATAAATGAGAACATGTGGTGTTTGATTTTCTGTTTCTGAGTCAATTTGCTAAGGATGATAGCCTCCAACTCCATCCAGGCTCCCATAAAAGACATGATCTCATTGTTTATATGGCTGCATAGTATTCCATGGTGTATATGTACCACATTTTCTTTATCCAATCTGTCCTAGATGGACATTCAGGTTGATTTCATGTCTTTGCTATTGTAAATAGTGCCTCCATGAACATTTGCACACATACCTTTATGGTATTTAATAAATTTAAGAGTTTCTGCACAGCAAAATAAACTACTAACAGCGTAAGCAGACAACCTACAGAATGGGAGAAAATATTTGCAAACTATGCATCTGATAGAGGTCTAATATCTAGTATCTGTAAGAAACTTAAATTTACAAGAGAAAAACAACCCCACTGAAACATGAGCAAAGGACACAAACAGACACCTCTCAAAAGAAGACATACATGTGGCCAACAAGTATATGAAAAAAAGCTCAACATCACTGATCATTAGGTAAATGCAAACCAAACCACAATAGATATCGTCTCACGCCAGTCAGGATGGCTATAACTAAGCAGTCAAAAAGTAACAGATACTGTTGAGGTTGTGGAGAAAAGGGAACATTTATACATTGTTGGTGGGAGTGTAAATTAGTTCAACCATTTTGGAAAGCAGTAGGACAATTCCTCAATGAGCTAAAAGTAGAACTATCATTCAATCCAGCAATCCCATTACTGAGTATATACCCAGATGAATATATTCTACCATATAGCTCAAAATATTTTAATGTCTTTTGATATTTTTGACCTATGTGATATTTATAAGTTTATTATTTAATCTCCAACTATTTTGGAATATCCATCTCTCATTATTGATTTCTAGTTTAATTCCATTGTGATCTGACAGCAGACTTTGAATGATTTATCTTTTTAAAAATTGGTTAAGTTATATTTTATGGCCAAGGATATGGCTTATCTTGGTAAATGTTCCGTGTAAGCTTAAAAAACATGTATTTTGCTGTGCTTGGATGAAGAAGTCCATAGATGTGCATTAAATATTAGAGAGCATTTTAATTCCAGGGATGGTCATACTACAACGGGATGACTAGATTTCATTCCAGCCTATCTATCTGTTAAGATAGAAGATAGATGTAAACTGTAGTGGAAACATTATTAAACTCTTTATTGAAAAAAGCCATGGAGAGATTATAGATTTATCTTAGAACTATTTTTCACGACTGTTCAAACTCTGATATTATTCATCTTCTACATTTACCTCAATTATTTATATCAATTATTTATTATACATTTGTTTTTCTTTTGTTTTGTTTTCATTTTTCTTTTGTTTGTTTTGTTTTCTTTTTCTGGAAACTTTTTTCTTTGCTGATATCTTCTCTTTATAAAAAGTCAACCCTGAAACATGGAGTAATATATTAACTAGAAAGTTATGAGCACAAAAAACCAAGAACATCTTCCTTAAAGTCAAGAATGATACAATGCTACTCATGATTACTGCACTTTAATTATGGACGTCCTAAAGATTACAGTTATAGAGAAAAAATAAGTCAAGCATAAATAAATATATAAAAGTCAAGTCAAGCATAAATACATATTAAAAAGTAAGTCAAGCATAAATAAATGTATAAAAGAGCATAATAATTATCTATTTTTGAAGGTGATGTAATTGAATTTCTGGGAAGAAGATCAAGTTAATGAAAATGTATTGTGTATTTTGACACTACTGAAAGAGTAGATTTTAAAAACTCTCACTACAAAAAAAAAATAGGTGAGATAAAGTTTATGTTAATTAGCTTGATTTAATATTTTTACAATGTATACATATATGTATATATCAAAACATCACATTGTGCTCCATAAATATATACAATTATTATTTGCCAATCAAATATATTGGCCAAATGATCTTAAGACTTCCAATCATTCCCTCAAATCACAAAAATGCAAAATTGTGTTTTCATAACTTCAATTTTACAGTGTTGGTTCTAGAAAATAATGATAGAAATGAAATTACACACAAATACATAGAAAGATTCAACACTGCATGAAAAGAAAAACTCAGCATTGTTAAGATGTCAATGCTACTCGTAGTTATCAATGTCATTAATAAAATGGAGCTACAGATTCAATGTATTCCTAATCAAAATTCCAACAGGCAAGTTAGAGAAATTGTTAAGGTGACTTAACACATGTATGGAAACAAAAGCGACTCAGAATAAGTAAAATAAAATAAATATATAGAGAATATGTGAATGACACGTCTCAGTAATAAAAAAATAAATAAATTAAATAGACATTTCTACAAAGAAGATATACAAACGGCCAATGAGCCATTATTACATCATTATCCATCAGCTAAATGCAATCAAAACCACAATGAAATATTCCTTCGCACCCACTAAGGTGGCTATAATCAAAAATCAGATAAGAAAATGTTTTTCCTTGGATGTGGAGAATTTGGAACCTTCATACACTCCATATGGAAATGTAAAAAATGCTGCAAATACTTTGCATAAGAGTCTGGCAGTTCCTCAAATGACTCAACACAGAAATAACAGATGACCCATTGATTACATTCTGAGGCAGATAAAATGAAAACATATGACCATGCCAAAACATTTAGAAAATTGTTTATAACTGCGTTATTCATAATGGTAGAAACAACCAATGATAGCAACAAGAGAAAAGTTCAATTAACAAATGTATAAAAAATGTGGTATATTTATAAAATAGGATATTATTTTGTCTTAGGAATAAAACAATGATATATGCTACAACATGGATGAACATTTTTCTAAGTGAAAGAAGCAATTCACAGAAGCCTGCCCATTATATGATTCCATTTATAGAAAATGTCAAGTGCTGGGAAATCTGTAAAAACAGAAAGCAGATTAGTGTTTCTCTAAGGCAAGGGAAGGAGGTGAGGGAAGGTGAGGGAAATTGATAAGTTGTACTTGTTTTCGTTTTGCTGTGAGGAAAACGCTTTGGATTTGACTGTGGTGATGGTTAAATATAAATGTGAATATATTTTTAAAAAAACATTAATTTGTACTGTAAGGACTAAGGGAATACTGCCCTTTTGCCCTCTGAAGGGTCACTAAAAAGCAACCAAAAAAAGACAGATTAATAGGAGGAGTGGCATATAAATTTATTTGATCAGTTTTGCTTGACACAGGAATCTTCTGAATGAAGATCCAAAGATACAAGGGAAATTGTCCATTTTTATACTTATAAACACGAAAGTATAGATGCCGTGTAGACATATGTTTGGACAAAAACTTTATGATGTATTTCTAATACACTGAATAGAAAAACCTGGCAAGGCCGGTCTGTTTAGACTCTTCATGGCCTCTCTGTGCAGCAATCCTTCCTCCTGGGATAAGACAGAACCTTCTCTGGAATGGAAGTCTGATGACCTATAATTAAACATAGTCGATCAAGTGATTTTTTTATGGCAAGTTTTTACACAGAAAAGTGGTGGAAGGAATACATAATCATTTTAGGTTTGGTGTCTGGCTTTAGAGAAAAGGGTTTCTGGTTTCTATGACCCAATTTGAAGTCGCTGAGCTTCCAAGATCCACCTTCTACTGTCTATGGCTAGCTTTGGGGCAGAATGAGAGCCAGAAACAGAAGGGAATGAGAGTTTCAGAGAGAAACTCTTGCTTCTGAGGTTGCTTCTGAGACTTTCATTCTTAGCACCAACATTCTCTGTTCTGAAACTTCCTTAAGAATTTTCACAGTCCAGAAATTAGGTCAGTGGATTATCTTATAAGCCATTGACTCAGTCTCTCAGTCTTAGAATAGGTCAGTCCAGTTAAACAGTTAAAGCTGTGTCTCAGTTCAGGCAGTGGTGTTGAAGATGGTCTTCTACCAATGTCAGGCCTCTATATGATTTGAGCAACCAGATATTTAATAAAGGGTATTTCTATGTAAAGAAAAGAAAAGTAAAGGTTAATGGCTGGAGCAAACTATAAACTCAATTTTTAGTCCAAAAAGCAGCCAGTTGAGAAGAATGTTAGATGTTCAGCTTGAGGCATATTTGGATGGCATGAGAACAGATAGTGGTAATCTGACAGAGTTTTCCTGGTTTGCAGTTTGCAGTGAACACCAGATGCAAACTACAAACCAGGAAAATTCTGAGTAGTACACTCAATTATAGGCATAGAAGTTGCCTGTATATAAGCTCTTGCAGTGATTTCTATGAAGTTGATATCAAATTGTCCAATTTTAGTTTGCAGGGCTTCAGGAAAGAGTAGTTTTAATTTCAGTGATTTCAAATAAAAGCTGTGGGAGAAAAATGGCAAATATTAGTTCCGAAAGTCGTAGTCATATATTGGAGAAAACTAAAAAAAAAAAATTCAGGATTCAATCCCAGATTGTAGGTTGATAATAAACCCTCAAAAGCAATGAGGTAAAGACTATTAATAGATATTCTATAGCATTTTCCCCTAAAACCTGTTTTTTTTTTTTTTCTCTCTACAGTCACCCCCATTTTTTACGAAAGATACTCCTGGTAAGACTAATTCATTTGCAAAGTAAGTTTAGTATTTGGCCTGATTATTTTTGTACAGTACAGTAATAATAGTTATTTATTATATAGACTTTTTAAAAGTTGGCTTTGCTAAAACTTTTTAATAAGGAATTTTAGGTCAGGTGTCTAAAAGTCTCTTGAGGATGCAAAGCCCAACCAAGGATTCACCTTCAGACTGTTCCTGTAATATCTCTATGAATTCGGTAATTTCTTCTCTTCTTAAGATCCCAAAATATCATGGGATTCCTAACCCTTTCAGAAACTGGCATTATTTAGTAAGTAGGAGGGTAAGAATCCTGTAAGGCTATCATGTAGACGAGGTACCAGATTAGTCATTTTCCAAGTCTGTTGGCTTTATGAAGTAAAGATAAGTTCCTCAAAGTAGTCTGGTCTCATTTGAAAATATGACAATTTATTTAAAGCCATTTGTATGTCTTCTTTTGTGGAATATCTACTCAGATTATTTTCCCATTGTTTATTGATTGATTATTGTGTTTTGGCATTGGCAGTTGAGTTCTTTGTATATTCTGGATATTAATCCCTTATCAGATGATAGTTTGCACATATTTTCTCCCATTCTGCAGAACATCTCTTCACTCTGGTGGTTTTTGTTTCCTGTGAAGAAGTTTTTAGTTTGATATCATATTATTTGTCTATTTTTGCTTTCATTGTTTGTGCTTTTGAAGTCTTATCTATAAACTCTTTGCTCACACAAATGTCCTGAAGCATTTACCCTATGTTTTCTTCTAGTAGTTTTATAGTTTTGGGTCTTACTTTTGAATTTTTAAATCATTTTAATCTAGTTATTGCATATAGTGAGAGGTAAGGGTTTACTTTTATTCTTCTGCATATGGATATCTAGTTTTCTGAGCATCATTTATTGAACAGGCTATTCCTTTACCAATGTATGTTGCTGGTTCCTTTGTTGAAAAGCAATTAACTGTAAATACATAGATTTATTTCTGGGCTCTCTATTCTGTTCCATTGGTTGAAGTGTCTGTTTTATACCAGTATCATGTAGTTTTAGTTACTATAGGTTTGTAGCATATTTTGATGTCAGGTAGTGTGACATCAGGATGTTCTTTTTGCTCAGGATTGCCTGGAATATTTGTGGTCATTTTGTCGTTCCATACACATTTTTGGATTTTTTTTTTTATCTTTGAAGAATTTTAATGGGTATTCTGATAGAAATTGTGTTCTGCCTGTAGATTCCTTTCAGTAGTGTGGTCGTATTGACAGTATCAGTTCTTCCAATTCATGAACATAGAATGTCTTTTTATTTTATGTGTGTCCTGTTAAATTTATGTCATTAGTGTTTTATAGTATTTGTTGTAGAGATTTTTAAATCTCCTTGGTTAAATTCATTCCTTGGTATTTTTGTAGCTATTACAAATGGGATTGCTTTCTTTTATAAGCTAGTTCATTATTGGTGTGGATATATATATAAAATTAATAATAATTTAATAATATACTTTTAATTATATATCCATATGAAAGAAACTAGAGCTAATTAATATATCCCTATAAAAAGCATAAAGCAATGTTTTATTTCAGTACTTTGGCAAGAAAAGTATAAGAGTAACATTATGTAGACAGCACAAACAGCTGTCTACATAAGAGGGCTTCTATTAGTCACAAATAGAATAAAATATGTAGTAGACTAAAATACTTTAAATGTATAAAATTGTATATTCATAATTATAATGATACAATTTAAAAAGCCAAAAAAACTCATTGAACTCCTATAGAAATAAACAAGAAAATACCAGCCTTGCTCTAAAAATTTCCTTTGTACCTTTCGTGACTTTAATCAGTTGAATATTAAAAAAATAAATCTAATCTGTGAAACATATTCAGATTTGGCCAAAAAAATCTCTGAAAACTATGTGTAATAAGAAGGAATAGCTCTAGTGCATATTAAAAACAATCATTAATCTCTAATAACAAAAATATTGGTACTCAGTTATAAATATAAATTAGGTCAATGGAGTAGACTAGAGAAGTCATCATCATAGAACTAAAATCCATTAGGAGATTTTGAATAACATAAAAGTGGCATTTTCAATAGGCATGAGAAAGACAGCTTATTTGATAAATCATGTTTGGGAAAAAGAATATTATTTGGAAAACTATACTGTTTACCTGTATCTCACTTCTTACACTACTATAGGTTTCAGAAAGGTACAATATAAACATAATATTAAAAATAAAACAAAAACAAAAACAGAGGCCACAGTTTAGATACCCTAAGGCTATGATTACAACCATCCATAGCCATGCAATCAAGACTAAAGTCATCCTGATATCCCCAAAATGCTTTTTTCCTCATCAGCATAATTCAAAAAAATTAAACTGATAAGCTATAGGTAAATAGGTTTAAACAGTTCTATTTGACTTTAAATAAATATATGGCCAACATAGATAGCAAAACCCCATCTCTACAAAAATACAAAAACATTAGCTGGGCATGGTGGTTCATGCTGGTAATTCCAGCTACTCAGGAGACTGAGGCAGGAGAATCACTTGAACCTGGGAGATGGAGGTTGCAGTGAGCTGAGCTCATGCCACTGCACTCCAGCCTGGGCGACAGAGTGAGATTCTGTCAAAAGAAAAGAAAAGAAAAGGAAAGAAGAGGAGAGGAAAGGAGAGGAGAGGAGAGGAGAAGAGAGGTGAGGAGAGAAGACAAGACTGAAAATAATTGAGCTAAATTCTAAACTCAGGAAGTTAGGAAAAAAAAAAATAAAAACAAGCCAGATAATGTGTGTGGAAGTGAGGGATAGAATTAAGGGAGAGTAAAAGCAAAATCAATTAAACTGAAATGTTACAAAAAGAATGGCCTATAATCTAACTAACTAAATAAAGTCATATCAGCTGCATAATTTAAAAAAATAAAACTCAAGTCAAAAAAGTGAGGTATGTCTCATAGAAAAGACATACATATCTATCTATCTATCTATCTATCTATCTATCTATCTATCTATCTATCTATCTATCCATCCATCCTGGCACAAGTAGAAGACCACGTTAGGAAAGACAAATAAAACATAACTACAAATTTGTGTATTTAAAAGTTATAAAATAATTATACGTATGTATTAGTCTGTTCTCATGCTGCTAATAAAGACATATTGAGAGTGGGTAATTTATAAAGGAAAAAGATTTAATTGACTCACAGCCACATGGTTGGGGAGGCCTCAAAGTCATGGCTGAAAGTGAATGAGGAGCAGAGTCATGTCTAACATGGTGGCAAGCAAGAGAGCTTGTGTAGGGGAACTCCCCTTCATAAAACCATCAGATCTCCTGAGATTTATTTACTATCACGGGAACAGTATGAGAAAATTCCACCCCCATGATTCTATTACCTCCCACCAGGTCCCTCCCATGGCACATGGGAATTATGAGAACTACAATTCAAAATGAGATTAGGGTAGGGACACAGCCAAACCACATCAATATATACATTTATAATAATAAATTTCCAAATATGAAAAAAGTGAGGTTTTTGTCAGAGAAACACATAGGACTCAAAATGTGATCCAAAATAGGTTTATGCTTTCTTGTCTTTACTGAAAATATGTCTCATATGCTTGGAATGTAGGTACTTAAACACAGAAAAAGGTCATCAAGATTACTTACTGTATAGCTATCATAAAATACAATGTCACTATTTTCATGGCATGTAAAGTATACACCATACTTGAAAAATTTTGTTGAGAAAGGTTAAAATTATTTTTAATAGTTGAATGGCTAAATAGTATATAGTAAAGTTTCCAAGTTCAATACGTCCTTAAACCAAAGTATTGATATATTAGGACCCTTAGAATCAATACTATGTAATTAGAAAGCAACCACTTTACTTAATGTCATAATTACCTCTGCATTTTAGATCCAATAATGATGTTAACTACAAGACATGATCATTTCAATATAAAAAATAATAACAGTATTTTTTCTACACTAGTACCTGGTGACAGGTTTGTCCAAGATCTGTGGCAATGTGTGTAGTGCACAGAAAGCTAGAAGCAACTTTTCAACTTTAAATTGCAACAGAAATGTGTACGTAATGTATTTCCTCTTCTGGATGTCTAGAAAAATAAATAAAATGTATTTACTTGAATTCACAAAATCAACAAGACTGTCTAAAATCTGGAACTTAAACTTTCCTTCTTTTGACTTGCATGTTAATGTATTCTTGATTTCCCAATTCTAAATGTGTTCTAACAAAAAATAAACAAAATGTCTGGTTTATTCTGTAGTAATAAGATATGCTGTTCAAGAGCAATGAAATATTAAGAAACATAAATTTGTAATCCAGTTTCACTGATTCAGTCCTTCCACAAGAAAGAAATAGCTTGTGTATGATTTTATTTGCAATATTACATTGTGGTTCAGCAACTTAGTAAAAACTCAGGCTTCCTGAACTTCCAGAAATTCAAATGTATTTAAGGAGATTAAATGATGTATTTGTTTCTGTTTTATTACGCTGCTTTATTTTGTTTCAACCTTGTGTCTTATTTTAAGTCCAAAGGGAAAATACAAAAATTAGTTTTAAAGTTATAGGAAGAAAATAAATTTCTGACAAGTTTGAAGCTTTCTATAATTCATTTAAGTTTACCACAAGAAATACATTTTATTTCCTCAAGAAAGCATTGAAATGATGTAAAGGAAAAAAATAATACATTAAAAACGTGGTTGGCAAATTCCTATGTCATGATAAATGTTTATTTAAGGCATGATATAGTATAATAGATCAGTTAGCAGTTTAAAATTTTAGAAACATGTACTAAAGCCATGTTGGGGCTGCTATAAAGAAATTCCAGAGACTGGATGATTTGTAAAGAAAAGACGTTTACTTGGCCCATGATTTTCTAGTCTGTCTTAGCATGGCTCTACCATCTGCTTCTGGTAAGGGCCTTAGGAACCTTACAATTATGGTGGAAGGTAAAGCAGGAGCAGCCACATTACATGGTGAGAGCAGGAGCAAGAGAACCAGAGACTGAGAGGAGCAAGCCAGGCTCTTTCAAACAGTTACTTCTCATGGGAACTCACTCGCCGCCAATGGTATAGCGCTAAGCCGTTCATGAGGCATCTGTCTGCATGATCAAATCACCTTCCACCAAGTCCTACCTCCAACATCTGATTTAGAGGGGACAATATCCAAACTAGGTCATTGCATCCCTGCCCCCTCCTATCTCATGTTGTTTACACATTGCAAAATACAATCATCCCTTCTCAATATTTCCCAAAAGTCTAACTTGTTCCAGCATCAACTCAATCAAATGTCCCAAGTACCAAGTCCAAAGTCCAAGATCTCATGTGGTGATGAGTTTCTTTTACCTATGAGTCTATGAAATCAAAACCAAGTATTTTACTTCCAAGAAACAATGGTGGTACATGCATTGGGTAAACATTTCTGTCCTAAAATAAAGAAATTGACCAAAAGAAAGAGGCAATAGGCCCCATGCAAGTCTGAAACCTAACAGCGTAGGCATTATATCTTTTTTTTTTTTTTTTTGAGATGGAGTCTCGCTTGTTGCCCAGGCTGGAGCGCAGTGGCACAATCTTGACTCACTGCAATCTCTGCCTCCCAGGTTCAAGTGATTCTCCTGCATCAGCCTCCTGAGTAGCTGGGATTACAGGCACATGCCACCAGGCCTGGCTAATCTTTGTATTTTTAGTAGAGAGAGTGTTTCACCATGTTGGTCAGGCTGCTCTCAAACTGCTGACCTCGTGATCCACCCGTCTTGACCTCCCAAGGTGCTGGGTTTACAGGCGTGAGCCACCATGCCCGGTCAGGCATTATATCTTAAAGCTCCAAAATAATTTTTGACTCCATGTCCCACATCCTGGTTTGAGGGGTGGACTCACAAAGCCTTGGAGAGCCTTGTCCCTGTGACTTTTCAGGGTACAGACATGTGGCTGCTTTCATGGGTTAGAGTTGAGTATCTGTGGCTTTTGTAGGCTCAGGATAGAAGCTGCCTGTAGCTCTACCATTTTGTGGTCTAGAAGATGGCAGCCTCCTTCCCACCGCTGCACTAGGCAGTACCCCAGTGGAGACTCTCTGTGAAGCCTCTAATCCCATATTTCCCCTCTGCACTGCTCTGGGTAGTTTATCTGGGGGCTATCCACCTCTGCATTACTCTTCTGCCTGAAAACCCAGACTTTCTGATATATTATCTGAAATCTAAGGGGAAGGTGCCAAGCCCCCTTAGCTCTTGCATTCCTTGTGCCCACAGACTTAATACCACAAGAAAGTACCACCAAGGCTTACAGAAACTTGCACTCTTCAGAGCTGTAGCCTGACCTGTATGTGGGCCCCTTTGAGTCAAGACTGAAGCTGGTGAAGCCTCCTGGGGTGGTACAGGGTAGCAGGGCCCTGGGTCTGGCCAGTTAAGCCATTTTCTCCCTCTAGGCCTCTGGGCCTGTGATGGAAGTGGCTACCTCATAAATTTCTGGAATACAATTGAGGCCTTTTCTTCCATTGTCTTGGCTCTCAGCACCTGGCTGTCTTTTAGTCATGCAAATCCCTCTAGCAAATGATTGTTCTGCCAACTTGGATTATTCTCCTGAAAATGGACTTTTCTTTTCTATCACATGGCTAAGCTGCAAATATCCCTACCATGAATATCATGCTTATTATGAACTATTATGCTCTGCATCACTCTCAAATATACATTCCAATTTTAAGTATTTTCTTTGCTCCCACATCTGTGGTAAGTGGTTAGAAGCAGCCAGGCCACATCTTGAATGCTTAGTGGCTTAGAAATTACTTCTGCCAGATACTCTAAGTTATCACTCTTAAGTTCAATCTTCCACAGATTCCTAAGTCATGAACACAATGCAGCTAAGTTTTTTGCTAAGACATAACAAGGGTGACCTTTGCTTCAGTTTCCAATATATTTCTTATTTCAATCTGACACCTTGTTAGCCTGGACTTCACTGCCCATATCACTATAAATGTTTTTTGTTGTTGTTGTTGCTGTTTTTTTTTTTTTTTTTTTTGGAGACAGAGTTTTCCTCTGTCACCCAGGCTGGCGTGCAGTGGCACAATTTCAGCTAACTGCAACCTCCACTTCCCAGGTTCAAGTGATTCCTCCCCCACCACCTCAGCCTCCCAAGTAGCTGGGATTATAGGCACCCACCACCATGCTCAGCTAATTTTTTTGTATTTTTTTTAACTCCTGACCTCAAGTGATCCACCCTCTGTGGTCCCCCAAAATGCTGGGATTACAAGTGTGAGACACCAGGCCCAACCCACTGTCAACATTTTGGTCACAACTATTTAGTCTCTAAGAAGGTCCAAACATTTTCTCACCTTTATGTCTTCTTCTGAGCCCTCTGGATTCTTCCCACCTCTGTCTGTTACCCAGTTCAAAAGCTGCTTCCCCATTTTAATGTATCTTTATAGCAATGCCTCACTCCTTAGTACCATATTTCTGGGTTTGGCCATTTTCGCATTGCTATAAAAAAAATACCTGACACTGCATAATTTATAAAGAGAAGAGGTTTAATTAGCTCATGGTTCAACAGTCTGCACAAAAATGGCTCCAGCATCTGTTTCCATTGAGGGTCTCAGGAACCTTACAATCATGGTGGAAGGCAAAGTGGGAGCAGGCATGTCACATAGCAAGAATGGCAAGAGAGAGGGAGTTAGAAGATGGGGCCAGAGTCTTTTAAACAATCAGCTCTCATGTGTACTCATTCGTTGTCAAGAGGCTGGTACTAAGCCACTTGTCAAGGATCTGCCCCCAGGAGCCAATGACCTCCCACCAAGCCACACCTCCCACATTGGGGATTACATTACAACATGAGATTTGGAGGAGACAAACATCCAAACTATATTGAAATACGATATTCAATAAAAGAAAAAGCTAACATGCTAGTTGATAATCTAAATAAATAGTTGTCACATATCTTAAAAGAGTAAACCCAAAGAGAATAAGTGAAGAAACATTTTTATATCATGCCCTTATTATTAGCAGTTTATTAGCAAACTGAAAAGAGCTAACCAGTTAATAGTGAATATGTAAACAGTAATTGAATCACTTGGTTTCTAACAGAAAACAATATGATCAAGGGATAAGAGAGTTAGAAATATTTCCTGAATAAATTTTAATATTCCTTCCTTATTAAGGTCTCCTCTTGGCCTTCTAACCCAAGTCATCATGAATACAGAGGAAAATGAAGAAATAAACAATTTCATATTTGAAAAATCCACAGATTCTCCACCATTGACTTCTTGGAATCCCATCATAACTGGTTCTTTACAATGTCTTTTATTTCTGTTAATACTGGTCACTGTAAGAGGCCCTAGTTTTCCAGTCTCTGGACACCTCCCATACCCTAATCCAGTAAGATTATGCATGGTCCTTACTGTGTTTCTTTGTAATACCCTTCCCTAACTCTGGAAGCCTCATCTTTGTGCTTTTTGATACTAACAGTTTATCATCCTTAAAATCTCCTATATTCCTAAACTCCTTTGTTATATTCCTTCTTCTTACTCTAACAGAAAACAGAATATTTCCTAAGGACACTGTATGCCATAGAACCTTCAAAAATAATGTGTGTTTTGTTTTGTTTGCTTTGTATTTCTCTGAGTCTTCATATTACTGAAGACTGGAAGGCATGGAAGGGATTGAAGGGGTGTGATATGGTTTGGCTCTGTGTCTCCACCCAAATCTCACCTTGAATTGTAATAATCCCCTTGTGTCAAGGGCGGGACCAAGTGGAAATAATTGAATCATGGGGGTGGTTTCCCCCATGCTGCTCCC
Source organism: Papio anubis (assembly GCF_008728515.1). Lineage (NCBI taxonomy): Eukaryota > Metazoa > Chordata > Mammalia > Primates > Cercopithecidae > Papio > Papio anubis. The sequence goes on from NC_044996.1 coordinate 63,068,412, forward strand.
ATGATAGTGAGTGAGTTCTCATGAGATCTAATGGTTTTATAAAGGGCTCCCCACTTTACTCAACACTCATTCTATCTCCTGCTATCCTGTGAAGAGGTGCCTTCTGCCATGATTGTAAGTTTCCTGAGGCTTCCCCAGACATGTGGAATTGTGAGTTACTTAAAACTCCTTTCTTCTTTTTCTTTCTTTTCTTTTCTTTTTTTTTTTTTTTTTTGAGACACAATCCCACTCTGTCGCCCAGGCTGAAATGCAGTGGCGCGATCTCTACTCACGGCAAGGTCTGCCTCCCGGGTTCACGACATTCTCCTGCCTCAGCCTCCCGAGTAGCTGGGACTACAGGCACCTGCCACACACCTGGCTAATTTTTTTTTTTTTGTATTTTTAGTAGAGACGGGGTTTCATCATGTTAGCCAGGATGGTCTCTATCTCCTGACCTCGTGATCCGCCCGCCACTGCCTCCCAAAGTGCTGGGATTACAGGCGTGAGCCACTGCGCCTGGCTAAAACTCTTTTCTTTATAAATTACTCAGTCTTGGGTGTTCATAGCAGCATGAGAATGGACTAATACAGTAAATTGGTACCAAGGGAGTGGGGTGCTGCTAAAAGGATACCTGAAAATGTGGAAGCAACTTTGGAATTGGGTAACAGGCAGAGGTTGAAACAGTTCGGAGGGCTCAGAAGAAGAAAGGAAAACATGGGAAAGTTTGGAACTTCCTATAGACTTGGAAGGCTCAGAAGACAGGATGATGTGAGAAAGGCTGAAACTTCCTAGAGATTTGTTGAATGGCTTTGACTAAAATGCTGATCGTGACATGCACAATGAAGTCCGTGCTGAGGTGGTCTCAGATGCAGATGAAGAACTTGTTGGAAACTGGAGCAAAGGTCATTCCTGCTATGCAAAGAGACTGGTGGTATCTTGTCCCTACCCTAGATATCTGTAGAACTTTGAACTTGAGAGAGATGATTTAGGGTAGCTAGCAGAATACATTTCTAAGTGGCAAAACATTCAAGAGGAAGCAGAGCATAAAAGTTTGGAAAATTTGCAGTTTGACAATGTGATGGAAAAGAATAACTATTTACTGGGGAGAAATTTAAGGCAGCTGCAGAAATTTGCATAAGTAATGAGGAGCCAAATGCTAATTGCCAAGACAATGGGGAAAATGTCTCCAGGGCATGCCAGAGACCTTCAGGGAAGCCCCTACCATCACAGGCCTGGAGGCCTAGGAGAGAAAAGAGATTTCCTGGACCAGGTCCAGATCCCCCCTGTGGTATGCAGCGTCAGGTTTTGGTGCTGTGCTCCATCTGCTGCAGCAGCGTGGCTAAAAGGTGCCACAGTACAACTCAGGTCATTGCTTCAGGGGATGCAAGCCTCAAGCATTGGCAGCTTCTTTTGGTGTTGAGCCTGCGTGTGCACAGATGTCAAGAATTTAGGTTTGGAAACTTCCGCTTAAATTTCAGAGGATATGTGTAAATGCCTGAATGTCCAGGCAGAAGATTGTTGTAGGGGCAGAGCCCTCAGGGGGAACCTCTACTAGGGCAGTGCAAAAGGGAAATGTGGGGTTGGAGTCCCCACACAAAGTCCCCCTGGGTTACTGTGAGAAGATGGTCACTATTCTTCAGACTCCAGAATGTTAGATCCACCGACAGCTTATACCATGCACCTGGAAAAGCTGCAGACACTCAATGCTAGCCTGTGAAAGTAGCCATGAGTGGGGCTGTACCCTGCAAAGCCACAAGGGAGGAGCTGCCCAAGGCCATGGGAGCCCACCTCTTACATCAGCTTGACCTGGATGTGAGACATGGAGTCAAAGGAGATCACTTTGGAACTTTATTGTTTGCTTTGTTGGATTTCAGACTTCCATGGGGGCCTGTACCCCTTTGTTTTGGCCAATTTCTCCCATTTGGAATGGGTGTATTTACCCAATTCCTGTGTCCCCATATTATCTAGGAAGTGACTAATTTGCTTTTGATTTTACAGGCTCATAGGTAGTAGGGACTTGCCTTGTCTCAGATGAGACTTTGGACTTGGACTTTTGGGTTAATGCTGGAATGAATTAAGATTTTTGGGGACTGTTGGAAGGGTATGATTGTGTCTTCAAATGTGAGGACATAAGATTTGGGAGGGGCCAGGGGCAGAGTGATATGGTTTGGCTCTGTTTCCCCACTCAAATCTCACCTTGAAGTGTCATAATCCCCATATGTCAAGGATGGGACCAGGTGGAGATAATTCAGTCATGGGGGTGGTTACCCCCATGCTGTTTTCATAATGGTGATTGAGTTCTCATGAGATCTTATGATTTTATAAGGGGCTTCCCCTTCACTCAACACTCATTCTCTCTCCTGCCACCCTGTGAAGATGTGTCTTCCACCATGATTGTAAGTTTCCTCAGGCCTTCCCAGTCAGCAAAACTGTGAGTCAAACTTCTTTTCTTTATAAATTACCCAGTCTCAGATGCTTCATAGCAGCGTAAGAATGGGCTACTTTAGAGTGGTAAGCATATTTTTTGCTACTCATTGAACTTTTCAATTTATTTTCTCTACTCTTCTGTCCTTTCATGTCAACAGATTACATGAGTGTTCTCTGTTCTGAGAATTTGATAGAGGGCAAGGCAAATAAAATTTTTTTCACCATGGAGAATAGTCTTTATTCAAAATATACTGATAATAAAGTTGAGTAAATAGACAATAATAAATGGCTATATATTTTAACAATGTACTATTGGATCTCAGTGGATAAAATAGTTATGATATATTTTGTTGATGAAAACTTACTCTATTCAAAGAGAGTTTCAACCACACATTTAATATTAGTTGGGATATATTCACAAATTACATAATTCAATAACTCTACTAACATAAAGACATACAAAGCCATGTGAAAAAGGGTGATATTGGATATGTAAAAATAGAGATTATAAAAAAAAGAAAAATGAAACATTGAGAGGAAAATATATTAAGAAGTTAGGCTTTTAGATTTCTTTTTTGATGAATTTGGTATATAACATCACCAGACCCTTATTAAACTATATATAATATAAAATATCCAGAATGTAATTCCACTTTAAAAAAAATGACAACATTTCTAAATGTAAGAAAAACATTACACAAAGAGATAAGACTGTTTCTATGCATATACGATTTGAAATAACCTTAAAGTATTAGTTTTTGGAGGTTTTTTTTTTAATTGTTCCTTGAGAGATTAAACATGAATGAAAGACTACTTCCAACACGGCATAGAAGACTATGAAAGGGAAATCCTAGAGATTTATTTGGAAAATATGAAGTGTTTTAAAATTTTTAATTAATAATCACTTTAATAGTTATAGGAGTCGTTTATCAGTAAACTGATCACTGTTTTGTAGGGCAGAATACTTCCCTGTAATGTATACAGAAATAGAGTGTATAGATGTAAAGATTCACTGATGTCATTATTTTCCAGTCATTTGAAGAGTAGGGTTAATGTGTCTATGTAAACTATACCAGTGTATATGACATAGTTTGGATCTGTGTCCCCTCCCAAATCTCAGGTTGAATTGTAATCCTCAATGTTGGAGGTGGGGCTTGGTGAGAAGTGATTGGATCATAGAGCTGTTCCTCATGAAAGGTTTAGCACCACCCCTTGGTGCTGTTCTTATGATGGTGAGTTCTCACGAGATCTGGTTGTTTAAAAGTGTATATACCTCTTCGCTTCCTGCTCTCTCTTGTTGCTGTGGCCATGGGATGCCTTGCTGCCCCTTTGCCTTCTGCCATAATTGGAGGCTTCCTGAGGCCTCCCTAGAAGCAGAAACCACTACACTTCCTGTACAGCCTGCAGAATCATGAGCCAATTAAACCTCTTTCTTAAAATAAATTACCCAGTCTCAGGTATTACTTTATAATAGTGCGAGAATGGACTAATACAGTGTATGAGTATAAATGTGTATGTATATTAGCATAAGAAAGCACTTAGATAAAGTTATTTGAACTAAAAATAATAAGGCCATTAAGACATTTATATTTTTCTTGACTTCATTTATTTTTATGTTTATTTAAATAGTAGGGTTCCTTACATTGATAAGGCAAATATAATACTGCAAAAAAAAAATTTATAGAAGAAGCTTGGCTGGGCATGGTGGCTAATGCCTGTAAACCCAGCACTTTGGGAGGCCGAGGTGGGCAGATCACCTGAGGTCAGGAGTTTGAGACCAGCCTGGTCAACATGGCAAAACCCCGTGTCTACTAAAAATACAAAAATTGGCCAGGCATGGTGGTGTGTGCCTGTAGTCCCAGCTACTTGGGGTGGCTGAGGCACAAGAGTCACTTAAACCCAGGCGGAGGAAGTTACAGTGAGCTGAGATCTCGCCACTGCACTCCAGCCTGGGCAACAAAGTGAGATTCTGTTTCAAAAATAAAAATAAAAATAAATAAGATGCTTGCTATAATTTTCCTAGTTTTGTAAGAATTGGATTGACAAGACTTTAAACACTTTCCTTCTAGAAAAATGTCTTCATATTTTGTAAGTTTGAAATAGTTACCTGAGCACTTTATTGTTCTAACATATACCTTTCTCATAGGTGAATTTTAAGCAATTATACATAAAATATAGCAGAAACGCAAAATAGTACAGATGTTTCCTAACTTAGATAGTTCTGTGTGTATGTTTCCATTTTTATTACGTTTCTTTTCATTAAGAAAACTTAACCTCAATGCCCTAAAACTAGAACCCTGTTGCCTAACTGAAACTTCCCTGAGACCATGCTGAATAAATTGGTAAGTGAGGAAAATATAGACATCAATGGTTCCATAGATATTTAACTTTCCATAGCATTAATATTATATAGTATTCAGTCATTCCTGCACACTGAATAACAATTTTTTTAAATTATATGGTTCTGAACTTGAATGCCATTTGAAGATCCTTGGAACAATGAAATATCCCTATATTTGCTATTGAGTAAAAATACAAATGCATGCCAAACTTCACTAAATATATACATGAAGAATTGCAACCTTTCCAGCCATGCATAAAAGTTCTCCAAAAGACAATATAAAAAGTAGGTTATATACTGGGTGTTTGTTTTTAACATACTTAACGTTTGTAAAATACTTAAATGTTTGTAAAGCAAAACAAAACTATGTAGTAAAAAACGCATGGTGGTTAAATTATCCACCTTGATATTATTACTGTATAAACTGTGTTTTTAGAATAAGAATGTCAAATTAAGGGTTGTGTTTCCTTGCAGAAACAAAAATTCAGCCTTCAAAGATGGAATATGCTCTCATGCTTAGCAAACAATTTCAACTGGATGAGGGTCACCTATGTATTCTAGCTGATACAAGTTGGAGTCTAAAAAGGGAAAAGTCAGCGAAATTAGGCAACCATTTTTTCTTAACAATATTAAACAACATTTTATATATACTAGTTTTCTCCAATTTTAATATAATCATTCCTTTTTTAGCTTATATTTGATAAATATTTACATCTATTTTAACAAAACCTGGCTTGTCCAACTAGTATAGTACAATTACTTTATATTTTATCTTTTTTACTATATCTTCTATTGTCATTTAATTAGAAAAAATCTTAGATTTATAAATGTCCATTGCTTTATTTATAGTTAAAATAGCCGCAGTTCATTTACAATTTATAAAGAGAAATTTTACATTAACTATGTTAAAATTCAAATAACTGTTTCATTTTTTTATCTGAGAGTCACAGATAAAAAGTATTTAAGAAAATAGCATAATAATTGATTGTCTATTTGTTTTGATGACTTTCACATAATAGTTTTCACTCAGATATTTTTTCACATGATCATTAATCTTTAACATTTTAATCTTCATAACTGAAGCTTCCATAATGTCTACTTATTATTATGTTTAATGTTAACTCATTAAACTGCAAAATTGGAATATATGCATATATGTATTTAATTTTATAGTTTTAAATTACAAAAGTACTGTATGTTTGTTGTAGTCATTCAAAACATAAAGAGATGTATAAAGGTCATACACTAGCAGTGTCAATAGCTCCTCTAACTTCCAATGCTCTCCTGCCAAGGTTACTAAAATTAACTTTTTGCTATCTATCATTTTCTGTACTTATACCAGCAAATGTTCAACAAGCATAATATTTCTGAAATATTTTATATTTTAAGTTTTTTAAAGCCAGTATCTTTCTTGCACCCTTACTTACTTACCCAAGGGATTATAGTGAAGTGAAAGGAAAATAGGACATAAAGTTTCACCTAGACAGAAAATAACAGAAAAATCAATATTTTCTGATATTGAGGAGTTATAAATTTAATTCATTTTTAAAGGAACCATCATTTGGTTTCATTGGTTTTCTGTATTGCTTTTGCTTGTTTTCTAGTTCATCGATCTATGCCCTTTTTTAATATTCTTTTTTTTCGGTTTAATTTGAGATTCTTTTCTAATTTTTCAAGGTGGAAGTTTAGATCACTGGTTTTTAATACTTTTATTATTATTCTTTTCTAATATAGGTATTTAAAGTTAGAAAATTCCTAATAAGTGCTGTTTTAGCTGCATTCCACAAATTTTAAATACATTTTATTATGATTTTGTCATTTCAAAATACTTCTTAATTTATGTTTTTGATTTATTATTCTTCCATCCAGAGATTATTTAAAGTTATGTTCTTTAATTTTCAAATAATTGGAATTTTTCTTTTTATATTATAATTAATTTCTAATTTATTTCATTTTGGGAAAATAATAGACTCTTTCAGATTTTAATCTTTTTACATTTATTGAGCCTTGCTTCATTGCCGGTATATGATCTATACTAATAAAACAAAACATGTGTACTTAAAAATAATATATACCGTACTTACCAGATGTATGCTATTTAAATATCAACTAAATTAAAGTAACTATAGTGTTGATCTGATCATAAGAGTGTCTACTTCTATGTTCTATTGATTTTGTGTTTGTGTCTCCACATACAATAATGAATTTTTCTATTTCGTCTTGCAGTTCTACCAGTTTGATCTTAGGTGTTTTGACACATTTTTCTTAGGTGCATACACATTGAGGATTATCATGCCTTCTTGGAAGATTGCTCTCTTTATGTAATGCCCCACATTATTGCTGATAATTTTCTATGCACTGAAGCCTGCTTTGTTATTATAACTACTCGATGTTTCCTGTGAATATTTTAGCATTGTATATCATTCTCAGTTTTTTAACTTTCAATTTATCTGCTTTCATAGAGATTTCTTGTAGACAATATATATGCAGGTCATTTTTTCTTTATTAAATCTGACATTTTCTGTTCTTTAATTGGTACATTTAGACCTTTAACATTTAAAGTAATTATTGATATAGTTGAATTATCTATGTTTTCTATTTATTGTCCATTTATGTATGTATTTAATTTTTCATTTATTTTCTGGCTTCTCTTGTTTTAACTGAGCATTTTATGGAATTTTCTTTTCTCTTCTCTATTAGTATACCAACTTATAATTGTCTTTTATTTCAAATGGTTGCTCTGCTTAGACTAGTTTTTTGCTAAGGTTTCTATATGTCAAAAAATATTTTGTTTTTCTTCACTAAGGATAGTCTTAATAGCTTAATAGACATTTTTAAATCCTTGTCTGTTACTTTTAATACGTTGTTCATCTTAAGGTCAGAATTCACTGTGATTTTTTTCTGTTTATTTTGTTTTGAGACAAGGTCTCACTCTGTCATGTAGCCTGGAGTATAGTGGCTCAACCATAGCTTACTGCAGCCACTGTAGCCTCGACCTCCTGGGCTGAAGCAATCCTCCTACCTCAGCCTCCTGAGTAGCTGGGAATACATGTGTGTGCCACCGTGCCTAGCTGATTTATTATTTTATTTTGTAGAGACAGGATCTCACTATGTTGCCCAAGCTGTGATTTTATTTTCTTTAAGACGGTGTGCTGTTTTCTTGGTTTTTCATATATTGGGTAATATGATATCACAGATGTTAAGTTGTCTAGTTTCTGGATTTATTTATCATCATCATTATTTTTATTTACTATTATTATTATTATTTGAGAAGGAGTCTTGGTCTGTTGCGCAGGCTGGAGTGCAGTGGCGCGATCTCGGATCACTGCAGCTTCTGCCTCCCAGGCTCATGCCATTCTCCTGCCTCAGCCTCCCAAGTAGCTGGGACTACAGGCACCCGCCACCACGCTCGGCTAATTTTTTTGTATTTTTTAATAGAGACAGGGTTTCACCGTATTAGCCAGGATGGTCTCGATCTCCTGACCTCGTGATCCACCCGCCTCAGCCTCCCAGAGTGCTGGGATTACAGGTGTGAGCCATCGCGCCTGGCTATTTTTATTTTTTTAATTATGTTTCTCTAATGAATATTCTGTTTCTTGTTTTAGTAGGTTGGCTCTTTTTTTATTTGCTTCATGAGGTTCACATGCTGATTCTTATCCAGTACTTCCAACTCCCTTCAAATTTCTGTCTTTATGTTTTTATTTAGGTTTATCAGAGTCTGGTCTGCACGTTAATGTTTCAATTGCCTTAACAGAGATGTGAGTAAACCATGCTTAGGGATCCCCTTTATGGCTTTTTTTCTACCAAAATTCCTCCACTCTTTTAGGCTTCCTCAGATTCACATGTTCCCTTCACAGTGGAACACAATAGACTGTAATTAGCCCTAGGCCCTGGGGGCATGAACTGAGTTCTCTATCTGCCCTCATCCATGGTACACCCGCTATGTGAGTCTTTCTGTCTCTTTTCACTCTCCATAACTCGGATAGTTGCTTTTTTATATTATTTCTAGGATTTTGTTGGCAAAAAGAGTCAAATTCTATAAAATATTTGAAGATATTTATTTTGAGCCAAATGTGAGTGACCAATGGCTTATGACACAGCCTTCAGGAGACCTTAAGAACATGTGTCCTAGGTGGCCAGGCTACATCTTGGTTTTATACATTTTGGAGACACATAAGACATCAATCAATGCATGTTAAGACATACATTGGTTTGGTCTGGAAAGGTGGGACAACTGAAAACAGGGGATTTCAGGTCACAGGTGGATTCAAATATTTTCTGATTGGCAATTGGTTGAAGGAGATTATTATCTAAAGACCTAGAATCAATAGAAAAGAGTGTCTGGGTTATGATAAGCCACTATGGGGACCAAGGTTTTATCATGCAGATGAAGCCTCCAGATAGTAGACATCAGTAAGAATAAATTGTAAATGTTTGTTACCAGACTTAAAGAGTCTGCTCTATCAGTCTCTGTGTTTATGTTAATTCTGGTCAGATGCGACTGAATTCCAGAAGGGAGGAGGGCACACTGAGGCATGTTCCACACCCCCTATTCATCATGGCCTAAACTGGTTTTTCAGGTTTACTTTGGAATGCAATTGACCAAGAAGAGGGGTCCATTGAGATCAATTGAGGGGCTTAAATTTTATTATTAGTTTACAGTTTGATAGTTCTATGCAGTGTGACATGGTAAGGTTCTAGTCCATCATATCTGAATGTAGAATATGTGGTCACCTAATTTTTGACAAAAGATCCACACACATCAAATGAGAAAAGCCTAAAAGTTTTACCAAATGATGAAGAATAAATAGACTTTCTGTGTGGACCAAAAAAAAAAAAAAACCTTGACGCAAAGAAAATATTTCAAAATTGTATATTAGATAAAGAAACCTGGTATCTAAAATGTAAAACAAAACGTTATAACTTTCTAAGAAGCTAGGCAATAAAAAAATGGAGAAGATTGTTGAAACATGAAAGTTGTTTAGCTTGATTGTTCATCACAAAAATGCAACTAATAACCATAATTATATACTACTACACACAAACTAAAAAGGCTAAATTTAATAAGATTTATAATCTGAAGTAATAAAAAGAATGTGGAGCTACTAATTTCACATATTACTTCTAGAAATGCACAATGTCACAACTTATTTGTAGAATTGTGTATCAACTTTGTATAAAGTTAAGTATACACCTACTATATTGCCCAGCAATTACACTTTTAATTAAAATAAATGAAAATATATATCATCAAAAGACTAAAATAACTGCTCTCAATAAACATTTCATAGTAGCTAAAAATATAAATAACTGCAATATACATGAATAGGTGAATACATCAGTGAATCTGGGTATAGTCACACAATAAAGTAATTTTCAACAATATAACAAAATACTGATATACACAAACAACCTAGATAAGCTTTCAAATTATTATGTTGAACATTAGAACCAGACAAAAGAAAATCGATATGTTTTATTTCATTAATATGTAGTTCCATTTTTTTTTGAGATGGAGTCTCACTGTCGCCCACGCTGGAGTGCAGTGACACAATCTCCACTCACTGCAACCTCTGCCTCCCGGGTTCAAGCCATTCTACTGCCTCAGCCTCCCGAGTAGCTGGGACTACAGGTACATGCCACCACGCCTGGCTAATTTTTTGTATGTTTAGTAGAGATGGGGTTTCACCATGTTAGCCAGGATGATCTTGATCTCCTGACCTCGTGATCCACCTGCATCCGCCACCCAAAGTACTGGGATTACAGTCATGAGCCACCGAGCCCGGGCCAATATGGAGTTCTAGAAGATATAAAACAAAACTGTAGTGAAAGAAAGATTTGTGTTTGCCAGAAGCCATTGATTTCATTCAAATTTATGCATCACATATCAAAAATTTAATGTGATGTTAATCTTTTATTAGATCAAATTTCAGTTACAATTTCCCTGTGAGGCTGGGCACGTTGGCTCACGCCTATAATCCCAGCACTTTGGGAGGCCAAGGCAGGCAGATCATGAGGTCAGGAGTTTTAGAACAGCCTGGCCAACATGGTGAAACCCCGTCTCTACAAAAAATACAAAAATTAGCCAGGAGTGGTGGCAGGCACCTGTAATCCCAGCTACTCGGAGGACTGAGGTAGGAGAATCGCTTGAGCCTGGGAGGCGGAGGTTGCAATGAGCTGAGACTGCCATTGCACTCCAGCCTGGGTGAAAAAAAAAAAAAAAAAAAAAAAAAAAAAAAAAAAAAAAAATCCCTGTGAAAATTGTATCCAGAGTTATATAAATGCTTATTGACCAAGGTATCAGTTTCTACCATGTGACTAGATAATTGAGAGGTGGATGTACTAAGTAACTTGTAATATTTTCTCCAAAAATAAGGCTGTGTAGCAGAATAGAGTCTGCAGGTTTGGGGACCAGGCATGGTAGCTCATGCCTGTAATCCCAGCAATTTGGGAGGCTGAGGTGGGTGGATCATTTGAGGTCAGGAGTTCGAGGAGTCCAGCCTGGGCAACATGGAGAAACCGAATCTCTTTGCATTTTGTAAAAATAGAAAAATTAGCCAAGTGTGGTGGTGTGCACCTGTAGTCCCAGCTGCTCAGGAGGCTGAGGCAGGAGAATCACTTGAACGTGGCAGAGGTTGCACTGAGCTGAGATCATGCCCCTGCACTCCAGCTTGGGCAACAGAGTGAGACCCTTTCTCAAAAACAAACAAACAAACAAAAAAGAATCTGGACATTTTAAGATGAGACTCTTCTTTCATATTATTTTTTCTTTTTTTCACATATGAAATGAGCAACATTCATTGCCCTTAGGGACAGTTCAGGTAGAGCCAAGAATAAAAAGTCATTGCTCAGCAATGATTTTAAGATAGAGATTCTAAAGTCAATGATAGAGAAAATAGTCTAAAGGTCAGTGCTCTTTTGATTTTCAGAGCCAAATTCTTGGGACAAAATCTATTCTGAAATTTTAAAATGTGTTTTGCTGATTAGTAGCTATCATCTAATATTTAATCACCCTTGTATTCCTCAAATACATTCTACTTGTAGGGTCCAGTGGAAAACTCCCCCTTCACTCTCTAAAGGTTCACTAAGAATCGACTGAGAAAATGTAGTCTACTAGGAGAGAAGACTCAAAGTGTATTAGTGTACATGGCAGAAGAGGGGAATCGCGGAGTGATTACCTTATCACCGAGTGGCACACAGATGCTTATATGCCATTCTTCTTAGGGAACAGGAAGAAGGGGAAGTATGGATGATTTTTAAGAGGGCAGCAATTTTTTTTTTAAGGAAAATCCAATGGACTTGAAGAAAATACAATAACCTGGCAGAAACGCTGTTGGGCCCATACAACAAGCAATGGTTTATGACGAAAGTCTGTGCAGGTGTTTTGATAGCCTTCAGTTTTTCTTCCTGTGATATGAGTTCAGTTAATGAAACTCAGAGAATGGACCAGAGGTAATTGTTTTCTTCTTTGGAAATCTGGACTACAGGCAGAAAACAGAATTTCAGAGACCAACTTTATCCTGTGCTTTGGGACTGATGGAAGATGGGTGGTTCGGAGAGGTGTGGAAGGTCAGAGAGACCTTGAAACTTCTGATTCAGCATGTCAAAGCATCATATTACTTTGGGGTATCAGCTTCTGAGACCCAGCATTATATTGCTGGATTACATCTACTATGTAGTTTAAAAAGTTTACATCTATATTGATGAGTGAAATTGGTCTACAGTTTTATTTCTGTACTATATTGAATTTTTAGTGCTAAAGTTATTGTGACCACATACACTATAGTAGAGAATTACTTGTCATTTTCTACCATCTCATAATATAATAACCATTTCAATAACCTATCGTTTTAAAGATTAGATAGAACTGACCTACAAATACATCTTTTAGTGGTTTCCTTTTCAATAGAAAATTATAAATCAACTTTCTAATCTGTGCTGTGGTAATGTTAACTTTAACTATTGGTATTTTTCTAGGAAATCATTCTTTTGTTAAAGGTGTCCAAATTTATTTTCATAGATCTGGATATATCAAATTCTTGAAAATGTTAAATTACTAGTTATGATTCTCACCTTTTCTCATTTATGTAATCAGCGATTTTAGCTCTTTTTTCCTCAAAAAAAATTTATCTATTTTACTAAACTATAAAAAAGAGAAAATTACTCCCACATATACATCCAATTCATTATATTTATTTATTTACTGTTTTATTAACTTAATGTTATCTGTTATGTTAACTAATTCCTTTTTCTTACTTTCTTTTGGTTCATTTTGTCATTTTTTTCTAATTTCTCTAGAGTAACAAACTCTTTTTTTTTGGTTTTTCTTGTAATTAAAGTATTTAAAGTTTTAATTTTTTCTTTGAGAATTGTATTTCATAAGTTTGGGTATAAGATGTTTTTATCAATTCATACTATATATATTTTTATATTTGACTTATGCCATTCTCCTTTATTGAAATTTTATAAGGATGTTTCAGATATCCACATAGTTAATGCTTTTTGTTTATACTTTTAATTTTTTATTATTGTTTTCTAATTGTATTGGATTATTATCATATATTGTAAGGATTTTATAATTTTCAGTTATATATTTTATATATATAACTTTCAAATATATGTATATGTATATTTTCACATATACATTATTTATTGCCAAGTATATGATTGATATTTCCACCAAATATTGCATGGATAGAAAAAAAATAAATATATCTAAATTAAGGTTGTAATTTAGTTTTGTTCTACATTTATTTTCTGTGATGTTTGGGGTACACCAGACAAGTGAAGAAGTTAGAAAAATATGTCCCCACTAGTTTACATAGCGTTGCAGTCACATATCTTTATGGATTGATTAAGATTCATGATAATATAGGACAAAGCACTCTGTACTCCAGCATGAGTTGGATCTCAATCCCCATATATGTTTTCAGCCAGTAACTTATGTAGTGAACACTATGTACAACCAGAAATGATAGCCCTACCTGACTTACAATTTTCAACTTATGATTTAACAAAAATGGCTCCTTTTATCATAATGTAATATCTCATGTCTAAGATAAATATTTTCACTCATGCTTTCTTTTTCCCTACATTTGTAGGTAGTAATTTATGACATTTATTTTCAAACTTCTTCTAAAATGTATTTTACTCTTTTCATTATTCTTTTAGGTTCAGAATACATGTGCAGGTTTTTTACACAAATAAATTGTATATTGTGGAGATCTGCTGAACAGATTATTCTATCACCCAGATAATATATATGGTACCTGATAGGTAGTTTTTCAATCCTCACCCTCCAGCCACCCTCCATCCTCAAGTAGCCCCTGATTTCTATAGTTTCCTTCTTTTTGTCCACGTGTACTCAAAGTTTAGCTCCCACTTACAAATAAGAGCATGTAATCTTTGGTTTTCAATCTTGCATTAGTTCACTTAGGATAATGGCCTCAGCTCCATCCATGTTGTTTCAAAGGACATAATCCCAGTCTTTTTATGGGTATGGAGTATTCCATAGTGTACATATACCATATTTTCTTTATCCAGTCTACCACTGTTGGGCATTTAGGTTGATTCCATGTCTTTGCTATTGTTAGTACTGAAGCAGAAGTTAAAAGGGGAAAAAACAAATTTTCTTCCTTTCCGTTGGTATGAGCAGCTTACCCCTTTAATCCCTTCCCTCTCCATGCCATTGAACCCTGCTCTGCAAGTTTTTTATGAGTTTATAGATTCCTGTTTTCTGTAACTAGTGTCTGTAGCCCCATGGAGGTCATGAGACATGCTTGAGCAAGCTTAGATTGCAGCCATCTGGGCACCACTGAGAAGGACATGAGATATGATTGTGCAGGCATCTTGAGCAAGCCTAGATAATAGCCACATGGCCTGCATAGCATGAGTCACATGAAAGCCTGACTTACGAGCTTGTCACTGTTTGTTAAACTGTTTTTGTTCTACCTGCTTTCGTGCCACTGCATTTCACACTACAGATGCATGTATAAAAGTCAAGCCCTGTATTTGTCCAGGGCTCAGCCTTTTGGGTAAAAACCCACTGAGCCAGTGCACCTAAATAAAATCCTCCTCTTCCACCCTATTGGTCTTTCTGGTCTCCTGATTCTTGCAACATTTTTGCAAGCCAACCAGGAGTTGGAGACGACAGGTTTGCTGTCTCCTTTGCCTGTGGGTCTCAGGTCCTAAGCCGGGGGAGACCCATGAGCTTAGGTGCGATTGTGGGAACTTAACCTGGAGAAGGGATTGGTTCTCCTGTGACCTGGTGCCCCTCCCAGTCAGCACAATGGAACGTAAGGGGCTTCAGGATGATTCCAGGGACAGTGCACTACACGGTAAGGTTTGGGGCCCAAGGCAGGACCTGTTCCATGAGGACAGAAGGGGAACCTGATCACCTCCTAGGGGTGTGTCGAGTATTCTGACCTAGGGTGCGAGAGTGACTCGCAAATTCGGATGAAACTTACACCCAGGGTGTACTGAGTAGTCTGACCCAGGACACCAGAGTGGTCCACAGAGTTGAATGAAACCTACACCCCAACTAGCGAAGAGGACCTGGGAGCGGGGAAGTATGTGAATGCCTGTGAAAGAGGTGGTTCCAAAAGGAACCAATGTGGGGAGTGACATGTGTGGGCCCACAGGTCTCTTAGCATAGACTGTACGCTCCCAGTGAATTGTGGGACTGACCGGGACTAGTGGCAATTCACATATGGCTTAGGGAGGTGGCCCACAATTTAGTAATTGTGGGGGTTAAAACGGAGCCTCCAATGCTAAGCAGCATCTGAAATACTCCTGCAAGAGGGACAGTCGAATCTGTCCGAAGCGAAAGTGAGAGTGAGTGAATTGCACCATAACTGGGAGGAAATGGGAGGGAAGTCGTCAAAACCCACCCCATTAGAATGTATGTTAGAGAACTTTAAGAAAGGTTATAAGGGGACTATAGGATCAAGTTAACCCCCAGAGGTTGAGAACTCTCTGTGAAGTAGAATGGCCCTCTTTTAGTGGCGAATGACTGTCCGGAGGAACTATAGATAGGAAAACAATTGGCTGTGTATTTAAGGTGGCGACTGGGGTCAGAAGACAGCCAGGGCATCCAGATCAATTTCCATATATTGACTCATGGCTAAATATAATTCAAACTGGACTTGTGTGGCTGCAGCTCTGCCTGGCAGTGTATTGCAAAACGCTCATAGCCCGAGCTGAGTCTATGCTGAAAGAAGGATCAACTTTGCTGGGAGCTTTGGAGAGAAAGAAAAAGCCACAGGAGAGTCAGGAGAAACCAGTTTTACAGGAACTACCAGAGGAGACAGTGATCCCTCCACCTTACACTCCAATCTACCCCCCTTTACCGAGCCTGGCCCCTGAGGAGTTAAGCTCAGATGGTGATAAGTCCAAGGCTTCACCCCAAAGGGATGAGTCCTAACTACTACCTCTGAAATGCAGGGAGGGAAGTCAAAATGACCAAGCAGGCCTCCTCCCGTCTGCCCGCTCCCAAGCCTTACAAATGCCCCTCTGGGAAACTCAAGGACCCATCTATTATGATGAACAGGACCAGGTCCAAGGAGGGCAACGGACCTTCCTCTACCAGCCTTTCTCAACCACTGACCACCTTAACTGGAAACACCATATTCCCTCCTACACAGAGAAGCCCCAGGCCCTCATAGATCTGATGCAGTCTAGTTTTCAAACACATAATCCAACTTGGCCAGATTGCAAGCAACTCCTCCTGATGCTGTTAAATACTGAGGAACTTCAGAGGGTGACCCAAGCAGCCCTCCACTGGCTAGAAAACAATGCACCAGAAGGCACACTTAATGTCCAGACATATAGTCAGGACCAGTTCCCAGAAGCGGACCCACACTGGGACCGATATGAGGCAGCCCAACTATAGCAACTGCAGAGGTACCGAGAGGCACTCCTGCAAGGTTTGAGAGAAGGCAGGAAAAAGGCACTCAATATGGGAAAGATTTTGGAGGAGCTTCAGAGAGTAGATGAAAGCCCTCGCCAGTTTTATGACTCTGTGAGACATTCTGGCTATTCACACCATTTGACCCCGAAGCTAATGATAACCAATGCGTGGTGAACACGGCGTTTGTAGGACAAGCCCCGGGAGACATTAGGCAGAAACTACAAAATTTGGAAGGTTTTGCAGGCATGAATGCCAGCTTTTGGAAGCAGCCACAAAAGTGTATGTTAACCGCTACCAGGAGGCAAAAAGGGAAGCTGATCGGAGACTTAGGAAGAAGGCTGATTTGCTGGTGGCAGAACTCAAGGAGAGGACAGCAAGTGTCGCGAGAGGACGTGGACGTGGGTGCAGACAAGGAAGGGGTCAGAACAGGAAAAGACCTGAGAATCAGGTAAGACTAGATAGGGACCAGTGTGTGCGGTGCAAGAAGAAGGGACACTGGAAGAATTAATGTCCAGAGGGCAATGAGGGAAAGGACGAAAGCCATAGGGCTAGAAGACTGCTAACCAAAGGAGGCTGCATTGAGAAGGAGCGAGACACTGACCTTATCAGGCTGGCAGGAACTGAAGGGTACGAAGATTAGGCAAGACCAGGCTCCATCTCCTTAGGCCCCCAGGAGCCCATGGTCACGGTGGAAGTAGCGGGTCAACTGATGAACTTTATGGTAGACACTGGGGCTGAACACTCAGCAGTGACGAGGCCTGTGGGGCCACTATCCAAAAATTATACAACTATCATTGGGGCTACAGGGGTCCCAGAGAAAAGGCCACTCTGCTGGCCCCGGATATGCGTCATAAGGGGACGATAGGTCTAGCATGAATTCCTATACCTCCCGAACTGCCCAGTTCCCCTACTAGGAAGAGGCTTACTCGAAAACTGCAAGCCCAGATTGCTTTCAGGCCGCAGGGGAATATGATTTTAAGCCTGCCCCACCCAGAAGCAATGGTGTTAACCCTTACCGTCCCAAAGGCAGAGGAATGGAGACTGTACGCAGAAGGATTGCTAAAGCCAGAGCTAGATGAGCTATATGGGTTGACTAGTAAAATTCCTGCAGTGTGGGCTGAAGATAAGCCCCCTGGACTGGCTGGAACCAGGCACCAGTGATAGCGGAACTAAAACTGGGGACAACTCCGATTTGGGTTTCTTAATACCCACTTTCCCAAGAAGCCGTACAGGGCATTCAAGGGCATTTGAAGCAGCTATTGGAACACGGGATCTTGGCCCAATGCCGGTCACCATGGAACACTCCGCTTTTGCCAGTGCAGAAACCAGGGACTAATGAATACAGACTGGTGCAGAACTTGTGTGCTGTAAACCAGGCTACAGTGACCATCCACCCAGTAGTACCAAACCCGTATACTTTAATGGGACTCATTCTCACAAATGCTGCTTGGTTTATTTGCCTAGACTTAAAAGATGCCTTTTTCTTTCCTTGCCTAGCACCAAGTAGTCAGCCTCTCTTTGCATTTCAATAGGATGATTCAGTCAAGGGCACAGGGTTGCAGCTTACCTGGACTAGGCTCCCACAAGGATTCAAAAACTCTCCCACAATTTTTGGGAAAATGCTGGCCTCAGAACTCAAGGCCTACAGCCTGCCAAATCATAACCATGCCTTGCTTGACAATGTAGACGATCTCCTTTTAGCAGCCCCAACGCGTGAGGACTGTTACCAAGGAACCGAAGACCTCCTCCCACTAGTATGGAAAGCTGGTTATAAAGTATCCAGGAAGAAAGCCCAATTTGCCAGGAAAGGGTTAAATATTTAGGCTTCATAGTGAGTCAAGGGGAACGCTGGCTCAGCAATGAACGAAAACAGGCTGTGCACTCCCAACCCCAACCACTCGGCGCCAAATAATGGAATTTTGGGAGGCAGCAGGGTTCTGTCATATCTGGATCTCAAACTTCTCACTTATGGCTAAGCCCTTATGTGAAGCCACAAAAGGCAGGAAAGTGAGCCCCTCCTCTGGGAAACTGACCAAGAAAAGGTGTTTAAACAGATCAAGGAAGCTCTAACTCAGGCCCTGGCCTTAGGACTGCCAGATATAACTAAGCCTTTTTTTCTGTATGTTCATGAACGAAAGGGAATGGCTATAGGGGTCCTGACTCAAGTCCTAGGATCTTGGCACTGCCTGGTAGCCTACTTATCCAAACAGCTGAACTCTGTAGCTTGGGAATGGCCCCCCTGCCTTAGGGCACTACCTGTCACTGCCCTGCTAACCCAAGATACTGACAAATTGACTTTGGGACAACAGTTGACTATCTGCACTCAGTTATAATTCTAATGGACCAGAGAGGGCACCACTGGCTATCAAATCCAAGAATGACTCGGAATCAGGAACTCCTATGCGAAAATCCCCACATAACTTTGGAAACAGTAAACACAGGTAACCCGGCCACTTTGCTCCCAATTGAAATGGGAGCTCCCCTTCATGACTGTGTGGAAACAGTAGATGATATGTTCAGAAGTGGGGGAGATCTCACAGATCGCCACCTTGGAGACCCAGATGTTGAATACTTCACAGATCGGAGCAGTTTCATATTGGAAGAGGTCCGACGGGCAGGGTATCCAGTGGTAACATTGGACTCAGGTGGAGGCCCAGCCCCTGCCCACCGAAATGTTGGCCCAGAAGGCAGAGCTAATAGCCCTAACGAGAGCTCTTTTGCTAGTGAGAGACAAAAGGGTTAACATTTATACTGACTCTAAGTATGCCTTTGCCACATTGCATGTACATGGAGCTATATATAAGGAGAGAGGACCTTTAACTGCTGGGGGAAAAGAAATAAAGTACAAAGAGGAAATTCTACAGCTCTTAGAAGCTGTGTGGGCTCTGAAGAAGGTAGCTGTTATGCACTGTAGAGGGCACCAGAGGTCAAGGACACTAGAGGCCAAGGGAAACGGAACGGCAGACAGGGAAGAAAGACGGACAGCAATGACTATTGCACACTCTAGAAAGGAAGCCCTGGTTACCCCTCTCCTCCCGGAGCCTCCCCTCCCAGAGATTCCCAGTTACTCTCCAAGTGAGAAGGCCTGGTTTGCCCAAGAATCTGGAAACTATATTGAGGGAGGATGGTAGAAATTCTCTGATGGGAGACTAGCCATTCCTGAAATGTTGGTCCCTAAATTCGTAAGGCAATTCTACCAAGGAACTCACATGGGGAAAATGGCACTAGAAACACTACTGGAATGCCACTTCTATGTGCCACGGCTCTCTGCCATCACCCAAGCCATTTGCAAACAACGCCTAACTTGTGCACAGAACAACCCACGACAGGAGCCCACCAGGCCCCTGGGGATTCAGGAAATAGGGGCCGCACCCTCTGAAAACCTGCTTATGGACTTCACCAAGTTGCCCCGAGTGGGGGACTATCGGTACCTGGTGGTGCTCATTTTCACCTTCTCGGGATGGGTGAAGGCTTTCCCCACCCAAACAGAGAAAGCATGAGAGGTGACTAAAGTGCTGTTAAGAGACATGATCCCCAAATTTGGATTGCCCCTGACTTTGGGGTCCGACAATGGACCGGCATTTGTAGCTCAGATAGTTCAGGAACTAATGCAGCTGTTAAAAAATAAAGTGGAAATTACATACCACCTACCAACCACAGAGCTCAGGAAAAGTGGAGCGCAGGAACCAGACACTCAAACAGCTACTAAAGAAATATTGTCAAAAAACCCATCTGAGATGGGATCAGGTCCTGCCCATGGTCCTCCTCCGAGTCAGGTGCACCCCCACCAAACAAACTGGGTATTCACCCTGTGAGATCTTGTTCAGCTGGCCACCCCCAATCATAGGTCAGATTAAGGGTGACCTCCATGAACTAGGGGAACTGACTTTGAGAGGGCAAATGCAGGCTTTAGGGATAGCTATGCAGGGTGTCCATGGCTGGGTACGGGAAAGAATGCCCATAAGCCTGACAGACCCAGTATACTCCTTTAAACCGGGGGATTCTGTTTGGGTCACGAAATGGAATTCAACGACTCTAGGACCCATATGGGATGGGCTCCATACTGTAATCTTGTCCACTCCCACTACTGTTAAAGTTGCAGGAATTGTGCCTTGGATCCATCGCAGTTGGTTAAAACCAGCAATCCAGGACAAGTGGACCAGCCAGCAGAACCCAGACCATCTGAGCAGGCTGATCCTGTGAGGGGACTGAGTTGCCACTGTGGACGACAGCAGCCCTGCTCTAGTCACCCCAGAAGCTGACTAGTCTATGCACGGCCGAAGCTGGAGTAAAGTAAAGTAATGTGGTTAGAAATTTTGAGTCTAATAGCCTTCCTGGTAATACCAATTGTTTTACTATTATTCTGTTGCTTTGCTCAGCCTCCTCCCCTGGGTAAAGACTCCTTTTGTCCCTGCTGGGTATAAAGATGCTACTCTTTACTTCGTTCTTACTTCTCCCCAACAGGGCATTCTCTTTACCTGTGTGTGGAGATGAGCCCATAGAAGACTGCCCCCACTGCACTCACACCATGTGGTGGGAGAGCACAGTAACTAGAACCCTGTTATATCACACTTACTATGAATGTACAGTGACCCACCAAGGAACTTGTATTCACAATCAGGTGACCTACTCTGTGACCTGGGAAATGACCAGCCTTATATATGTTATGACCCTAAGTCCTCACCTTATGAGTCCATCTGGTTTAAAGTCTATGTCAGGCTAAAAGAAGAGAACTTCCTAACCCTAACCAGAAAGATCCCTCCCTCCTACAGGGGGCCTCTTTCCTTGTATTTTGATGCCTGCCAAGCTGCATACATCAGCAACTCTTATCCTGTAGTCTCTTGTGACAGCCTATCATGGGAAAGATGCTATAGTGGCTGTCACAAGTACATATGCACACCAAGGAGAGCAACCTCTCAAGAGAAGACCCCTTTTTGCTCCCGCAGGTCTCCAGAAATAGATGGTTAGGCTTGTACAACGCAGTCCACTGACCCTGTGGAAAGTCAGGAGTGAACACAGGGGACAGTCAGCCTTACCAAAATGCCAGCAAAACCATATTGTAAGACAAGAACCTGCAATCCTTTAAATTTTACCATCCTGGAGCCAATTCTGCCCATATGGACTACAGGTTACCCCATGACATTACAGATCTGTGGTTAGGGAACCAACCCAGGAGTCCAGTTGTTGTTCCAGTTGATGCTTGGAAATTGATGACAATGGGAAGGTTATCAAGGACATAACTGCCAAGATCCAAAAATTAGCCCATGTCCCAGTCCAGACATGGAAGGGATGGTCTCCAGATTCCCTCTTCAGAGGCTGGTTTTCATCCCTTGGAGGATTTAAAACCTTAGTAGGAATAGTTCTAGCTGTACTGGGAGTCTGCCTTATACACCCTTGTCTCTTACCTCTCCTGGTCAAGAACATCCCATCAGTCACAGAAGCTCTTGTGGACTGGCAAACTACCACTCGAATTATGGCCCTAACTAAATATCAACCCCTGCCAAATAGAGAAATAATCCCGCATGAAGAACTAAATAATAGAGATGCTTTCTATTAAACCTCATTTATAAAAAGCATCAAAGGAGGGGGGAATGAAGCAGAGGTTAAAAAGGGAAAAAACAAATTTTCTTCCTTTCCTTTGGTATGAGCAGCTTCCCCCTTGAATCCCTCCCTGCTCCATGCCATTGTACCCTGCTCTGCAAGTTTTTATGAGTTTATAGATTCCTATTTTATGTAACTAGTGTCTGTAAGTCTCTGTAGCACTGCGGAGATCATGAGACATGCTTGAGCAAGCTCAGATTGCAGCCATCTTGGCACCATAGCAAAGGACATAAGATAAGATTGTGCAGGCATCTTGAGCAAGCCTAGATAACAGCCACCTGGTCCACATAGCAAGCGTCACATGAAAGCCCGAGTTATGAGCCTGTCACTGTTTGATAGTCTTTGTTCTACCTGCTTTCATTTCATGCCACTGCATTTTGTGCCACAGATGCATGTATAAAAGTTAAGCCCTGTCTCTGTCCAGGGCTCAGCCTTTTGGATGTGAATCCACTGAGACGGTGCAACTAAATAAAATCCTCCTGTTCCATCCTATTGGTCTCTCTGGTCTCCTGATTCCCACAACAGTACCACTGCAATGAACATAAGCATACATGTGTCTTTATGGTAGAATGACTTACATTACTTTGGGTATATACCCAAAAATAAGAGTGCTGGGTTGAATAGTAGTTCTGTTTTAAGTTATTTGAGAAATTTCTCTATTGCTTTCTACAGTGGCTGAACTAATTTTTATTCCCATCAGCAGTGTTGGTGTTCACTTTTCTTGGCCACATTGCCAGTATCTGTTATTTTTTAACTTTTTAATAATAGCCATTCTGACTGGTGTGAGATGGTATCTCATTGTGGTTTTGATTTGCATTTCTCTAATGATTAGTGAGGGTGAACATTTTTTATTTTCATATGTTGCATGTATGTCTTCATTTGAAAAGTGTCTGTTCATGTCCTTTGCCACTTTTTAATAGGGTTGTTTGTTTCTTACTTGTTACTTTGTTTAAGATTCTTACAGATTCTGGATTTTAGACCCTTGTCAGATACATAGTTTGCAAATATTTTCTCCCATTCTGTACATTGTCTGTTTACTTTGCTGATAGTTTCTTTTCCTGTGCTGAAGCTCTTTAGTATAATTAGGCTCCATTTGTCAATTTTTCTTTTTGATGCAATTGCTTTTGACAACTTTGTTATGAGCTCTTTCTCAAGGCCTATGCACAAAATGGTATCTCCTAGATTTTCTTCTAGGGTTTAAATAGTTTCAGGTTTTATATTGAAGTCTTTAATCCCACTTGAGTTGATTTTTGTATATGGTGTAAGGAAGAGTTTTGGTTTCAATCTTCTGCATATGAGTAGCCAGCTGTCATAGCACCATTTATTGAATAGGGTGTCCTTTCCCTATTGCTTGTCTTTGTCAACTTTATTGAAGATTAGATGATTGTAGGTGTGTGACTTTATTACTAACGCCTCTATTCTGTTGTATTAGTTTACATGTCTGGTTTTGTACAGGTACCAGGCTGTTACGGTTACTGTAGCCTTGTAGTAATGTTTGAAGAAGAGTAATGTTATCCCTCCAGCTTTGATCATTGTACTTAGAATTGCTTTGTCTATTTGGGCTCTTTTTTGGTTATATATGAATTTTAGAATAGGTTTCTTTTTTTTAATTCTGTGAAAAATATCTTTGGTGGTTGATTGGAATAGTGTTGAATCTCCACGTTGCTTTAGGCAGTGAGGACATTTTAAAAATGTAGATTCTTCCTATCCAAGATCATGGAATATTTTTCCATTTGTTTGTGTCATCTCTGATTTTTTTTAAGCGGTGTTTTGTCATTCTTGTTGTAGAGATATTTCACCTCCTTGGTTAGCTGTATACCTGGTATTACGTGTGTGTGCGTGTAGCTGTTGTGGAAGGGATTATGATCTTTATTTGGCTCTTGGCTTGGACACTGTTGGTGTTTAGAAATGCTACTGATATGTGTACATTGATTTTGTATTTTAAATTGTTTCTGAAGTTGTTTATCAAATTTTGAGCTTTTTGTAAGAGACAATGGGGTTTTCTAAGTATAAAATTATACCATCTGCAAATAGAGATGTGTCCATTTCTCTCCTTTTATTTGCATGCATTTCTTTCTATCTCTTACCTGATTGCTCTGGCTAGAACTTTTAGTACTATGTTTAATAGAAGTGGTGAGAATGAGACATCTTATGCTATCCCAGTTCTCAAAGGAGAATGCTTCCAGCTTTTGCTCATTCAGTATGATGTTGGCTGTGGGTTTCAAATAGATGACTCTTATTATTTGAGGTATGTTCCTTCAATGCCTTATTTGTTGAGAGTTTTTATCAATAGTGATGTGAAATTTTATCAAAAGCTTTTTCTGCCATCTATTGAGATGACCATGTTGGTTTTGTTTTTAGTTCTATTTATGTATGTTGAACCAACCTTGTATCCCAGGGATAAAGCCAACTTGATCATGGTGGATTAGCTTTTTGATGTGCTGCTGGATTCAGTTTGATAGTATTTTGTTGAAAATTTTGGCATCTATATTCGTGAAAGAAATTGGCTAAAGTTTTCTATTTTTTTTTTGTGTCTCTGTCAGGTTTTTGTATTAAGATGATGCTGGAGTCATAGAATGAGTTAGGGAAGATACCCTCCTCTGCAATTTTTTGGAATAGTTTTAGTAGGAATAGTACTAGCCCTTCTTTATATGTCTGGTAGAATTGGGCTGTGAATCCATCTATGGCTGTGAATTCATCTAGTGCTGGGATTTTTCTGGTTGGTAAGCTTTTTATTACTGATTCAATTTTAGAAATCATTATTAGTCCGTTAAGGGTTTCAATGTCTTCCTGATTCAATCATGAGAAGTTCTGTGTTTCCAGGAAATTATCCAATTATTGTAGGCTTTCTAGTTTGTATGCATAGACATGTTCATTATGGTCCCTGATATTTTTTTCTATTTCTATGGAGTCAGGTATAATGTCTTTTTGACATTTCTGATTGTGTTCATTTGGATCTTCTCTTTTTATTATTACTTTAGCTGGAGGTCTATCAAATTTATTTATTGCTTCAAAGAACCAATTTCCGATTGTTGATCTTTTATATAGTTTTTTGCATCTCAATTTCAATCGGTTCAGCTCTGATATTGGATATTTCTTGTCTTCTGCTAGTTTTGAGGTTGGTTTGCTCCTCTTCTTTTAGTTCTTCTAGGTATGATTTTAGACTGTTAGTGAGGTTTTTAACCTTTCAATGTAGGTATTTAGTGTTATAAACTTTCCTTTTAACACTGCTTTAGCTACGACTCAGAGATTCTATAGTTTCCAAGCATTTTTCGATTATTGCCTTAGTTTTATTGTTTACCCGAAAGTCTTTCAGGAGCAGGTTATTCAATTTCCATGTAATTGTGTAATTTTGAGTGGTCTTCTCAGCATTATTTTCATTTTTATTGTGTTGTGGTCTGAGAGTGTGTTTGGTAAAATTGTGGCTTGTTCAGTTTGCTGAGAATAGTTTTATGGCAATCGTGTGGTCAATTTTAGACTACGTGCCACATGCAGATAAAAAATGTATATTCTATTATTTTTGCATAAAGAGTGGCATAGATGCCTGTTAGGTTTATTTGGTCATGTCTAGTTCAAGTCTTGAATATCTTTTTCCGCCCAGATAATCTGTCTAATACTTTCAGTAGGATGTTGAAGTCTCCCACTATATTATGTAGTTACCCAAGTCTCTTCATAGGTGGACTTGTGTTATGAATCTTGGTGCTCTGTTGTGGGTCTTGCATATGTATAATATTTAGGGTAGTAAAGTATTGTTGAATTGAACCATTTACCATTATGTAATGCCCTTCATTTTCCTGTTAGATCACTGTTGGTTTAAAGTCTGTTTTATCTGAGATTAGAATGGCAACTCCACTTTCCATTTGCTCAGTAGATTTTTTCTTCATCATTTACTTTAAGCCTATCCATGTGAGATGGGTCTCTTGAAGACAGCATACAGTTGAGTCTTCATTCTTTATTCAACTTGCCATTCTGTTCCTTTTAATTGAGGAATTTATCTTATTTAGGTTGAAGGTTAATATTTATGTATGTGAATTTGAATTGGTCATCATGTTGTTACCTGGTTATTATTCAGATATGATTGTGTAGTTGCTTTATAGTGACAATGGTCTATGTTTTATAGTGACAGTGGTCTATGTTTAAGTGTATTTTTGTGGTAGTCTTTTGTGCCATGTTTAACACTATCTTAAGGATCTCTTATAAGTCAAGTTTGGTGGTAATATATTCCCTTAGCATTTGATTATCTGAAGAGGATTTCATTTTCTTTCGTTTATGAATTGTTGTTGGGCTCAACATAAAATTTGGAGTTGAAATTTGTTTTCTTTGAGAATTCAGAATATAGTCCCTGAATCTCTTCTGACTTGTAGGGTTTCTGCTGAAAGGTCCACTGTTGTTAACCCGATGTGGTTACCTTTGTAGATGACCTACCCCCTGTCTCTACTTGCCTTTCACATTTTTCTTTCACTTTAAACTTGAAGAATCTGATGAATATGTACCTTGGGGATTGGTCATCTTGTATAGTATCTCACAGGGATTCTCTGCATTTTCTTAATTTGAATGTTGACCTCTCTAGCAAACTAAGGGAAATTTTCATGGATGATATCTTCAAATATGCTTTCCAACTTGCTTGCTTTCTCTCCATCTTAATTAGGGAGTTCAGGGAGCCACAGATTTGGCCTGTTTACATAATCTTACATTTCCTAGGGGTTTTATTCATTCCTTTTAATTCTCTTTTCTTCATTTTTGTCTAACTCAGTTAATTTGGAGTACTTTGAGCTCTGAGATTCTTTCTTCAGCTTGATCTATTCTGCTGTTAATACTCATGATTGTATTATGAAATTCTTGTAGTGTTTCAACTCTATCAGATCAGTTTATTTTATAAAAGGGCTATTTTATCTTTCATCTCTTGTAATGTTTATTATTTTCTTTAGACTTATTGTATTGGGTTTCAACTTCCTCCTGAATCTCAATGATGTTAACTTCTCTCCATATTCTTAATTGTATGATTGCCATCTCAGCCACTTTATCCTGGTTAAGAACCATTGCTGTGGAACAAGTTCAGTCATTTGGAATAAGTAAGACACTGCCTTTTTGAGTTGCCAGAGTTCTTGCACTGGGTCTTTTTCATCTGTGTGGACTAATGTTCTTTTAGTTTTTGAAGTTGCTATCCTATGGATGGGTTTTATTTTTGCTTTTATGTTCTTTTATGCCCTTGAGGGTTTGACTATTGTATAAGGTGGAATCAGTTAACTAGCTTCATTTCTGGAAGACTTCAGAGGGTCAAGTCTCAGCTCAGAATTCCTGGGCTGCGTGCTTGAATACCAGGCCCTTGGCTTTGTTATCTGGTCCCTTAAGGATAGGAACCTGCTGTGCTGAATGGACTGATGTGTTCCTGGTTCTCTGTCAATAACACTCTGATGGAGTGTGCCAGCCAAAGCTCTTAGTTCTGGCAGTGGCATTAAGATCTATGCTTGCTCATGCATGCCAGCAACAGTGGTGGTTTGATGGGGCACAGGTGTCAGATGGGTCAGCACACCAGTAGAAGTGGGGCAGCAGCATCTGTGCATGCATTTGCACTGGCTGTGGAAGCATGGTAAGGTGCCTGAACACTGGCAAGGGAGGGATGCCAATGGGGGCAGCATGCCAGTATTCATGCACATACCCTTGCCAGTGGTGGTGTTGCAGCCATGTGCCTGTGAGTTATCAAGGTGGGCCACTGGCATGGGTGTGGTGGCAAGATATGCTTGTGCCAGCAGTGATGTGGTGGTGTGGGGTGCACTCATAGACACACATTGGTGCAAGAAGGGAGGCAAGGTCTGTCCACGGCTTGTACTAGCAATGTGGTTGGGGTGGCCTTGAGCAAGTGTATACTATTAAAGTGCCAAGGGGAGGCTGCATTATGGGGTGGTTCTAGGTAGGTGGGTGAACATCAGTGATGGCCAGTCTGCTGGAGATCTTCGATGGTTAAGTGTGGTCTGCTGTTGAAGGAGGTATGATGAGGGCCCCTGGGAACCATCCTGATTGGGCAGCCAAGGCTTCACCATGTGTGGGCATAGCCAGGCTGGGGCTCCAGGAGAACCCAGTATAAAAGAGAGCACTCAGATCAGACTGGCTCTGTTCCATGGATAAGGCCACCTTGCTGAGTCCAGGTCCAACAGTTACCTTAAAGCAAAACCCACATACAAGAGCATGGTGAATCTTGGGAGATGGACTTCCCTGACCTTCAGCTCCACTGAGGCTGGAGTCCTGCCTCTACCACCTCTGTAAGCAACTCTTCCTGCCAGCTCAAGTGTTCTTGTGGGTCATGAGATCACCTGCACCTAGGATTCCAGAAGTCCATGGAAAGAGCAGGCCACCCCTCACCTGTTCAAGCCACTCCTTCCCCAGGAGGCACTGGAGAGCAGGAATGAGTATCGATGCTTGGCAGCCCTATACATGGTTTCCAGCTTCCTTCCCCTTCAACCCAGTGTCTGCATCTTCCGTCTATCCACTCTCAATGTCTTCCCTCTGAAGATCGGCTTGGAGTATGCCAGTCTTTCCAATACTCTGGTATCTCAGTGACAGGTGTTCCTCTAAGCTGCATCTTGTTGGCCATCTTTGCTCCCCTCTCAACCTTTTATTTATCACTTTATTTTTAGAACCTTTTTTGAGATTTTGCCATTTAACTCAATCTCTAAAGATTTATATGTAATAGAGAAGTCCCATGTTTCACATTTAGAATTATTACTAATAAACTTGAAATTATTTTATCTTACTATACATGCATTATTCATTTTACTTTATTATTTCCTCATTTTTTCATTCTTATTTTACAGTTTGATCAATACAGCTTTTAATTTTATGTTTTTTTCCTTGTGTATTTCATTGTAAAAGTGTACTTTTTCTTGTTCTTAATGGTTATCTTTCTTATCACTCAAAAACATACACATATTTCTCTATCATTTAAAAATGTAAATACAAAATCTTTTCCTACCTGAGGCATTTGCATTTCCCTATTAAAATGGAATGTCTAAAATGGTTTATATTTACTCCTTTAATCCTTCACCTCAACATAATGGAATGTATTTAACTTCTCACTTGCACTTTCCTATCCATTTTATGTTTTACTATATTAATAGTTTTACTTCTAAAGTATTATTACATTGTTTCTTTTCACATTTCCTTTTATTTAAATGCTCATTAGTATTTATATTACATATGCTAAGTTGTCCATCATTGACTGTATGGAAATAATTATATATGAAGGAATACTCATTTCACATTATTTGTCAACTTTTTGCTTCATCCTTTCTACCTTGTGGTGTCAGTAATGATAGATTTGATGTTGTGTTAAATTCTTTGTTATTTTGCTTTTGACAGCAATGCTTGGAAAGTGAAGACATTCTTATATTGTGGCTGTAAATACAAATTGTTACAGCCTTTTATAAAAAGTAATCTGGCAATCTCTATTAAAATTTGAAATATGAAAACCTCTCAACTCAGTAATATTAATACTATATCTGGGGATCTATCCTATAGAAGTAAAAGCACCAAAATGTCAGAATACAACACACACACACACACACGCATGTGTGTGTATATATTTCAATTCATCACAGAAGGGAGATCTTTTTAATTTTCACAAAAAATACATGGTGTGGGCTAACTCAATTCTGTTAAGATGCATATGAACGAAAACATACGTTAATCAATTGGCATTTTATTGCATAATTTATGATATATCTACATTATGACATACTATGCAATCATAGAAAAAATAATTAGGGAAGTGAATTTACTTATACTAGATCTCCATATGACATTGCTGAGAGGGAAGACAAGATGCAAAATAGTACATAGAATATGATACAATTTTAACAAAATATTGGAAAAATTATATGTGGAGAAACACATGCATATATGCATTTATTTATTAGTGTGTACCTATAATATTTATAATAATAAAAATAAAAATAAAAAAATTTACATTATTACTCTTGGTTACCCACGGGTAAAAGAATTGTGTTGTTTAAAGAGGCTGAGGATAGAGTGAAGGAGGAGGAATAAGAAGAAAAAAGATGGTGATATAAAATAAAATACAACCACAACTAGAAGTAAAACCAATAGTTAATTCTGACCCTTGAGGACATAAATTTAACATCAAGAATCAGAGAGTAGGTAAAATATCAAATGATATAGAAATCTCTAGTTCTAAGATAAATTATTTATTTATTTATTTGAGACAGAGTCTCCCTCTGTCACCCAAGCTGGAGTGCAGTGGTGCAGTCTCGGTTTACTGCAACTTCCGCCTCCCAGGTTCAAATGATCCTCCTGCCTCAGCCTTCCAAGTAGCTGGGACTACAGACATATGCCACCACTCCTGGTTAATTTTTGTATTTTAGTAGAAATGGGGTTTTGCCATGTTGGCCGGGCTGGTCTTGAACTTCTGACCTCAGGTGATCTGCCTGCCTTGGCATCCCAAAGTGCTGGGATTACAGGCATGAGCCACCATGCCCAGCCTCTAAGACAAAATTAATACAGAGTGTAGAAATGCAATTTGGAGGAGATAAGTATAGAGCCTCAGTGTAGTGGACCTCTAAGAAATGCATAGGGCTAAAACTTTAAATTGTGGCTGGAGAGTAAGAGATATAATGACAGTCTAAAATTTTTGTTACACCTCACATCAGTCAAGGTCACTTTCATAGTTTGCATCCACATTTTCTGTTTCAACGATCTCCAACAGTAAAATTGAAGGATCTACAGCTAAACTCGTCTGCAGCAAGGAGTTTCCTCAACTTACTATTGGTCAGGGAATATTTTTTTATATTATTTATTGTGTTATTTGTACTCTGTTTGTGTTACTCCAAAAGTGGGTGCTGAGCCAGAGACTTGGAAGCAATTAATTTATTTGGAAGGTAGTGTGAGAAAACACATATGAGGAAATGGGAAAAATACAACAGGGAAGGGGAAAATACCAATAAGGGGTACATTTATGTGATGTGCCTCAGAATTTTCCCAGAAAAGAGTGGGGAGCCTGTGGCATTTATCCATTGACAACCATCCTTGATTGATGGTTGCCGCCAGGAAAGTGAACTCACTCACACTTCTGGATTGCTTCTGCTTATGGCAGAGCAAACATCTGTACACCAGGGAAGGCCTTAAGGTATAAAAGGATGATGATACAATTTCTTGAGGTGCATCTGAAAATTCTTAGATCATGATGGGAGAGCCCTGCTCACATATTTATTTAACGATAAAGGGTCATAATTTACTTTTAAGACCATTGGATTTTCCAAGTGATATAGCGAAGCAGCAAAGCATCTTGAATCACACCCTGGACTTGCTACAGAATCCTCACATTCTCTGCCTTCACTTAAATTTTTAATTCAAGTTGCTTAATAAATATGTTGAGGCAATACTCAAGGAAATCATTAAAAAATAGACATAAAGAGGACAACATACATAAAGACACATTATCAGTAATACAGAGAGGTTTGTAAAATAGCTTTTTAAATTATATTTAAATAAAGGAAAGATAGACAAAATAGTTAAATTTTACCAGATGATTGAAATCCATAAAAAGTGTTATATGGATATTTTCAAACTAAATACATATATATATATATCTCCATCCATCTACATATATATGTATATATATGAACTTAAGAATTTAATGAATGAGTAAAACATTAAAAAGAAGAGAGGATTAATGAAAAGGTAAATAAGCCATTAGAAAATACAAACTACATATCGGAGAGATAAAACAAGAGAAAAAAGAGAAGAGTACATAGGAAAAATTTTAAGTTAAAAGACTTAAATCATGAATTGGCAATCCAAAAGATGTTCATAATTAACAGATGAAATAGTTAAATAGTGGTGTGTAAGTCTCATAAAAACATTGGCACAGAAATTCAAGAAATCACAATAGATTCCAAGAACATAAACACAAATAAACTACTCTTATGCACATAATAGTAAAACTTTTGGGGGAAAAAAAGAGAACATCTTTAAATTACTAAAAGAAAAGCACACAAAAAATGAGCAGAAATAAGATCTACAGAAGACTATAAGATCTTCTATTTAGTAGATGCCAGAATAAACTGAAATAAAGACATTTGTGTATAGAAAACAAAACTATCCATCTAAGGTATTATACCTATCAAAAATATATATTTTTTAATGATACAAAGAGTTTGGTTCCAGGCAAAATAGAGTAGTAGTTTTATTTTTGTGTCTTGAGGAATGGTGCAATGGTGTGTTTTCTGGTTTTCTTTATTGCCTCCCAATTATCCTGGACAGAGTACTGCAAAATCCTCCAATTAAAAATAACGACAGCCACAGGCAAAAATTTCTCCAAGAGGAGCCTGATTTTGCTGTGGAAGAAAATTTGCAACCCACAGGCCAGCAAGTTTAAAAGAGAACCAGGGAAAGACACAGCTTGGACTAGTCCTCCTCAGTTCTAAACAAATATAAAAAATGGGCATCAAAAACTACAATCGCAAAGAGGCCCAAATTTGATTGAATCACACTGTGGAGCAAATTGTATCTCAGGGTATTATCAAAAATTACAGAACAATCGGCTGGAAATTAGTAGCACCTAATAGTTGTATCTAATACCAAACAAGGTGAACAGCTTAACAGAGAGACAAAGTAATGAGAGAGTGAAAGAGGGTTCTCAGAAACCACTGTCATTCTACCATAATTGTACACATACCTATGACTTAACCCTTTGGAGAGCAATATTAGGAGCTTCACAGAAGTGAAAGCCTACTTCACTGAAATAATGTAGCCAACTCACTAAACAAATAAGCAATCAATAACAAAATGAAGCCTGGGAATGGATGGGATCAATATCCAGAGGTGCTACAATATATTAACTGAAATATCTCATTGAAAAATAAAATTTTAAATGTCTGCAAAGAAACAGAAAGTTGTCCCATAAACAGGAAAAGAAAAGCAGGCAATAGTAACGTCCTGTAAGAGAGTCAAGATAGCAGATTTGACTGAGACTTCAAGAAAACCAATATCAACATATTTAAAGAACTAAAGAATACCATGCTAATCAAAGAGACTATCAATAAAACTTTTTTAAATAATAAAAATTATAAAATTAAAAGTATAATAACAGAAGAGGACAATGTACATGAAGATAGATTGATAAAGATTATGTAATCCAAAGAACATTAAAAGAAAGGAATGGATAGCAATGAAGAGAACCTTAGATAAATGTGAAGCATCGTTAAGCACACCAATGTATGCATCATGGAATATCAAAAGAAAAGAAAAGAGAAAAAAGAAAAATAGTTCAAAAATTAATGGCCAAAACCTTTTCAAATTTGATAAAAAATATTAATGTACACATTCAAAAATCTTCTAATTTGATGAAAAATATTAATATACGTGTTCAAAAATTTAAACATACTTTATGTAACATAAAAGCAAAGAGATCCACACAGAGAAACATCATAGAAGATATTTTCAAAGCCAATGTCAAAGCCAAAATTTTAAAATATATCATCATGTATAAGGGGACTTTGATAAAATTAAAACTTGGCTTTCCATAAGAAGATATTTATAGCTATATCTATCTGTCTATGTATGTATATATGTATGTATGTATCTGTCTATCTGTCTGTCTATCTATCTATCTATCTATCTATCTATCTATCTATCTATCTGTCTACCTACCTATCATTAAGCTGCTCTTGTGCTTCTATAAAGAAATGCCTAAAACTAAAACTTGGTAGTTTATAAAGAAAAGTTGATTAAATGGAATTGACTCATGGTTCTGCAGGCTGTACAAGAAGCATGGCACTGGCATGTGCACAGCTTCTGGGGAGGCCTCAGGGAGCTTTTTCTCCTGGTGGAATGTGAAGTGGGAACAGACACATTACCTGGCAATAGCTGGAGTAAGAAAGAGAGAGGGGGAGGGTGCCACACATCTTAAAACTGCCAGATCTCACCAGAAATCATTCACTATAATGAGGGCAGCATCAAGGGAATGGTGATAAACCATTCATGAGAAATCTGCCCCAATGATCTAATTATGTCTCACTAGGCCCCACCTTTAAAATCTCCAACATTGGGAATTATATTTCACCATGTGATTTGTATATAATATTATATATACAAACATATATTTGTGTATATATAACATATATTATGTATAACTATACAATATAAAATATACATTATAGAATGTATATATAAAATAATGCATTGAAATGTCATATTCAAAGTGCCGGCTGGGCGAGGTAAATTACAGGCTCATGCCTGTAATCCCAGCACTTTGGGAGGCTGAGGCAGGCGGATCACGAGGTCAGGAGATTGATACCATCTGGCTAACACGTTGAAACCCCGTCTTTACTAAAAATACAAAAAATTAGCCGGGCGAGGTGGCGGGCGCCTGTAGTCCTAGCTACTCTGGAGACTGAGGCAGGAGAATGGCGTGAACCCGGGAGGCGGAGCTTGCAGTGAGCTGAGATCCAGCCACTGCACTCCAGCCTGAGCGACAGAGCAAGACTCCGTTTCAAAAAAAAAAAACAAAGGGCCGGGCGCGGTGGCTCAAGCCTGTAATCCCAGCACTTTGGGAGGCTGAGATGGGCGGATCACAAGGTCAGGAGATCGAGACCATCCTGGCTAACAGGGTGAAACCCCGTCTCTACTAAAAAATGCAAAACAACTAGCCGGGCGGGTTGGCGGGCGCCTGTAGTCCCAGCTACTCGGGAAGCTGAGGTAGGAGAATGGCGTAAACCCAGGAGGCGGAGCTTGCAGTGAGCTGAGATCCGGCCACTGCACCCCAGCCTGGGCGACAGAGCAAGACTCCGTCTCAAAAAAAAAAAAAAAAAAAAAAAGAAAGAAAGAAAAAAAAAGTGCTGAAAAGAAAAAAATGTCGTCAAAACTCACATCCATCACAACTGTCTTTCAAAAATGATGATAAAATAAAGACATTAGCAAATTGAAATTGCAGGGAAGTTCAAAGATTACTTCTGAAGTTCCCAAATTGAGTCTGCTGAAGTAAATTAACAATAGCTGGATTAATAGGAAAAAGAGGTATACAAATTTATAAATGTGCAAGTGCACAGGAGTCATACAAAATATAAAACTCAATGAAGGTTCAGATGGTTGATATTTAAATATCTTCTTCATAGGTGAGAGGGAAGTGAGGAATGCAGACAATATTATACAAATAGTAAATAATTCTTAGGGGAGATGAATGTTCTGGAGGAACAGATAATAGCCTGGGACAAAGTACTTGATGGATCTGAGGGATAGAGCCACAAGTAATGGGGAGGTGAGTCGTGGAACTGTACTGCAAACAAAGATTGTGTTATTATGCAAGTAAAGTATGTCATGTAATAGCCATCAGAAAAATACATGAGAAGTCTGTTCAGGCATACGTGATGATGACTTTTAGCTTCTTCTTCAGTGATTAACCTTCCCTGGTTAACGAGGTTTCAGAAAGAAGACTGAAGGCAAGGAAATTATGTTTCTTTTGGAAAAAAACTCCTCTCTGTCAGATAAGGTGACTTCAGAGAGAGAGCCCTCCTCTAAGTTTGGTGGGGGGAGCAGTGAGGAACAATACGGGCAAAGGTCAGAGAGACCCTGACTCTGAATAAATGTCTAAGGCTTTCCAATTATCTTTAATGCACAGCGCTTAGCCTACCAAAGCACGTTACTTTGTGTATTTTCTGAGTCTCAACAAAAACAATACAAAACAGACACATACATACACACACACAGAGAGAAGGAAAGAGAGAATTTGTTGCTAGCAGACTCACTTCAAAAGAATAGCTAGAGGAAGTTATTCAGGTTAAAGGAAGTGATCCAAGTAAGTTATTTGAATTTTTATAGAGAAATGAACACCAGTAAAGATAATTATAAAACAAAGCATAAATGCCTATTTCTTCTCCTTTCTTCTCTTAGTTAATGTAAAGAACAATAGTATAAAACATGTTTGAAATTATGTTGTTAGAACTATAACACATAGGGGTGAAATGTAGTTGACAATAACAGCACAAATGACGTAGGTAGGAATGTCAGAGGCGTTTGAACCGGAGCAACTCCATCTTGAATAGGGGCTGGGTAAAATGAGGGTCAGACCTACTGGGCAGCGTTCCCAGCGGGTTAAGGCATTCTAAGTTACAGGATGAGACAGGATGTCGGCACAAGATACAGGTCATAAAGACCTTGCTGAAAAAACGGGTTGCAGTAAAGAAGCCAGCCAAAACCCACCGAAACCAAGGTGGAGACAAGTGTGACCTCTGGTTGTCCTCACTGCTACACTCTCACTAGTACCACGACAGTTTACAAATGCCATGGCTATGTCAGGAAGTTACCCTATATGGTCTAAAAAGGAGAGGCATGAATAATCCGCCCTCTGTTTCGCATATAACCAAGAAATAGCCACAAAAATGGGCAACCAGCAGCCCTGGGAACTGCTCTGTCTATGGAGTAGCTATTCTTTTATTCCTCTACTTTGGTACTAAACTTGCTTTCACTTTACTCTATGGACTTGCACTGAATTCTTTCTTGTGCAAGATCCAAGAACCCTCTCTTGGGGTTTGGATTGGGGCCCCTTTCTGGTAGCAGGAGTAAAGCAGCATTGGACTGAGGAAATGATGCCAGATAGTAACTCAAATCCACAGGAACAAATGAAGACAATCAGATGGTAAATAATAAGTTTAATATAGTAAATTCTATAAATATTGCTTTGGTCTTAATGCATTCCCCAAGGTTCATTTTGAAACTTAATCTCCAATGCAATAGTATTAATAGGTAGAACCTTCAGGGGGTCATCATATTATGAGAGCTACTCCCTAATGAATGGAAGCAAGGCCTTTACAAAAAAATTTCCAGACTGTTTGGTCCTTTTTGCTGTTCTTCCTCCTGCCATGTGAGGACATAGCATTTTCTCTGTCTAGAAGACAGAGAAACAAGGTGCCATTACAGAAAAAGAGAGAGCCAACTCTTACCTGACACCGAATCTACTGCCGTTGCCTTGATTTTGGACATCCCACCCTTCAGAACTGTGAGAAATAAAGTCTCTTATTTATAAATTACCCAATTTCAGTTATTTTATTATAGCAGCACAGACTAAGACAGAAACATAGCAGCTGCTTTTGTTTTGTCAGTTTCTTTAAAAGATGTAAAATTATCTGAAGTATATGATAATGTAGTGCTATCTGCAATTTATATTCAGGTCATATGTGAAATAATAATAGCACCAAAGGGGGAAAGAGAGCTATACAGCTATACAGGAGTAACATTTATATACCTTACTAGAATCAATTTACTATAAATCTGAAATGGATTATAAGTTAAGATGTATATGGTGAGCCTTAGAGTAACCATTAAGAAATTAACTAAACACAAGTCTAAAAACAATTAAAGAAATTAAAATGATACCCTAGAAATTACTGTTAAATGAAGCGGTAAGGATGAATAAAAGAGCAGAAAAGACATGAAATACATAGAAAACAGAAAGTAAAATGGCAGATACAAGTGCAACCATATCAATAATATTGTGAACGGATTAAATAATCTAATCCAAAGAGTGGATAAAATAAAAAGCTCTGACTATATACTATGTACAGGAAACTCACTTTGGATTCAAAAACACAAATAGGTCAAAAGTAAAAATGACGGGGAAAAAAAAACATGTCACGTTGTACCAGTGCCAATCTTCAGGCACCAACTGCAATTCAATCCGATTTGGACACTACCCAAAGTTAGCACATGAGGACTAAGCTCTGATTTTCTATCTTGCCTAAATTCCTACCTAAGGGGTCTAGGGAGTCCTGCCCTACAAACCATAAATTCTCATCAGATGGGTTTTATTTGACCCTGTATATTGTGACTCACTTTTCAATCTGACCCTGACATAACATGAGACAAGGAATGTATATTTAACCCCAAAATATATTTCCTTGCCATACCTTGAAATTGCCCTGCAAAGTGTTTTGTGGGAAAAATCCACATTCTGCAGAGAATCCCCTTCCCCCTTCATTTTCTTTCTTTTCTTTCCAGATCCAGGAGATAATCAACTAATAGCCAGGAACCCTTTTAAGTCCCATAAGAAATGATTTATAACCTACTCTCTCTGAAGTCTGCTATCTGAGAGCTTCCTCTGAGCAATAAAACTTGGTCTCCACAATCCTTTGTCTTTAATCTGAGCATCCCTTTCTATCAATCCTGGGTCTTTAGACAAACTCAACCAATTGTAAACCAGAAAATGTTTAAATGTACCTATAGCTTGGAAGCCCCCACTTTGATTTGTCCCGCCTTTCTGAACCAAACCTATGTATTTCTTAAATGTATTTAATTGATGTCTCATGCCTTCCCAAAATATATAAAACCAAGCTATACCCCAACCACCTTGGGCACATGTTCTCAGGACCTCCTGAGGGCTGTGTCACGGGCCATGGTCACTTATATTTGGTTAAGAATAAATCTCTTAAAATATTTTACAGAGTTTGACTCTTTTCAACTACACACAGATTCCGCAAGTACAGGGTAAAGTTCTTCCCGAGACTGCCTCCCATTCTGACGCCAACTGAATATTTCAGGTGTCCACAAGCTACCCATACTTTTGTCCAGCTGGCTGTAAACTTGGGGGTTCACACAACCTCCTCAGATTTGATAATTCATTACGAAAACTCACTCAGGAAGCATTATATTTATAATTACCACTTTATTATGAATTATTTAAATAAAGATCCAGATGAAGAGATACATAGGGAAAGGTCTAGGAGAGTCCAGAGCACACGAGTTTCTGTGCCTGCGGAGTCAGGATGTGCCATGCTTCTGGCACATTAATATGTTCACCAATCAGCAAGCTCTCTTGACATTCAGTGCCCAATGTTTTTATCTGGAGTTCTGTTACATGGGCATGATTGGCCAAATCATTGGCCAGATGACTGAACTCAATTTTTAGTCCCTCTTTCTTCTCTGGAGGTTGGAAGTGAGCCAAACATTTTTAACACTCAATTTGCGTGCTTAGTTTTTGGACATGGCCAGCCCTTTACTTGAAACTCTCTAAAGGTCCATTATAACTTCATTAGCATAAACTTAGGTATGATAGAAAGGAGCTCAATATAAATAACAAAGACACTACTATCATTCAGGCGAATCCAAGAGTTTCTAAAACTTTGTGCCAGAAACCAAAGTTCAGATATATTCCTCACTACATCACAGGCTATCCCCTGGTCACTCA
The DNA here is from genome assembly GCF_008728515.1 of Papio anubis. Lineage (NCBI taxonomy): Eukaryota > Metazoa > Chordata > Mammalia > Primates > Cercopithecidae > Papio > Papio anubis. Next base: position 63,107,859 of record NC_044996.1, read on the forward strand.
CAGATCTCTTATAGCAAAGGATTCTATCTACCTGAGCACAACAGATATGGCAGCATATGGAGGAGATGGCATAGGATAGGGGTAGGAGGCTTTTAACCTAATTTTCTAATACATTTGACTATCAATATCCATATTATAATTTTACTAATAATGTCAGAATTAGACCGTATTGCACTATGGTAGATTTAACATCAAACAAACAATTGAAAGATACTGGCACATCACTGTAGTTCCATACAGTCCTTAATAACTAGCCTAGTCCCTTATCATAATGTGATTAAAATACCTCCCAGAGAGGGGACACTCAATTTTACAGGCTTCAATTTGAACTTGTCAGTTTCTAAAAGCAAGTGTGATCTCAGCAATACATGGCTTTACTCTTTCGGGTATCAAAATCGTCTTTGCAAAATTATAACTGAGGAAATCATGGCAGTGAAAGAGATCAGACCTAACTAGCCCATCTTGCTTCTAACCTCTAAACTGTCTTTGTTCATTCCTGGGTGTAGGCCAAACTAGCCATGGGAAGGAATTGTTTATAGTTTAAACTCTGAAGCAAAATGGATAATACCCCTTTCCCGAAAAACCCTTTCTTGCCTTGGGACCAGTCTGTCATGGTAGGTAGGACCAACGAGATAGCTACAAGATTGGATATCATGATTTGGGAGCCATGCAGCCTCTGACTGCAAGTGTCTGGACCTCCCCAAATTTCTGAGAGTAACATCATTATTGTAAAACTTAAGATTAGTGCTTGAGATATTTTGCAGATCCTGCATTCTGATACAGCAGATGACACCACCCAGACTGATAATCTGACTCAACCAGTTCTGGGATCTCACCCAGGAACAGAAATAAGCAAGAAGAACTCACTTGGACCCCCTATGATTTTATCTTCAACCCAACCAATCAGCACTCCCTACTTTCAGAGCCCATACTTGTCAAACTACCCTTAAAAACTCTGATACCCGAATGCTCCGGGAGACTGATTTGAGTAACAATAAAACTCCGGTCTCCCGCACAGCTGGCTATGTGTAAATTACTGTTTCTCCATTGCCATTCCCCTGTCTTGATAAATTGGCTCTGTCTAGGCAGCAGGCAAGGTGAACTCATTGGGCGTTTACAGTATCTGATATAAGCGAGCAAAGAAACAATATTATCTCCTTTTGGAACAGTTTTTGAAATGTTGGGTTTCTTTCATTACATAACCTATGTAGTCATTTCTTTACCCTCAGCTATTCCTACTTCTCTCCATTTACACCCAAACTTCTTCACCTTTGGATGGATTTGGCTGCTGTGATGGTCTAGATTTCAGGCAGCCATACTAGTCTAGCAAGTACAATCCACTACCATTCATGCAGGATAAGGTTACCCAGCTACATAATTAGTGGGCTATTTCTACCACTAGGCAATATAGCTGCATTCACAGTTAACCTTAATTTTGTCAGATGATGTGAAGGCACAGCCTGCCCCATCAAGTCCTTAGAAATTCTGACATAAAAGTTTAAAAACATAGTTACAGTTTATTTCTTAGGAATCATCTCTGCTCCTAAAACTTGTAGTTGCAGTTCTGGACCTGGGACCATTTAATTGCATGGGAAGAAGAAAGTTGAGGTGATGTGTGGAAGAAAGAATAAAAACACAGTCATTATACTAGCATTCCCTCCCCATGGGGGAAAAAAATGCATAGTCATATCAGCATCATCTCCTACACCATCTTTCCTAGATTCACCAGAAAAAGCAGAGGTATCTGCCTAATGGATACATACACTTGCCTCCACTTATGTTAACTTTGAGCACACACTCATGAAGTGTGTGAAAACCAGACCTGTGCACCTATATCTATATCTGTTTATCTCTGTTTTGGAAAACCAATATCTTAATTCCCCATTTCAATTCTCTATCAGACTGTTACTCTGAGGAGAATATCACTCTGCCCATTGTCAGTCATTATGGGCTAAAAAGAGTGTTCTTTGGTACGAAGAAATGGAACTTGGAAGTTCAAATTGGTGCAGTATATCTGTTCCCTTTTTTTTTATAGTACTACTCGGAACATTTTAATCTACCATGCATAAGCAAAACCCAGTTCAGTTGAGCATATGGTCCTTTCAGGATCCATTGTAGCCAGCCTCTTGAGGCTAACAGCATCAGTTTAATTTGATAGCTATATGAAGGCCTACCCACTGGGAATCAATCTTTCTTACTGGTATACAGAACAATTATTACTGTCATTCTTCATCTTCAAGAGTACAAGAGGAATATGTCTAGATTCAGCTCATGTCTGCATTGCCCACACTGCCCACTCATTTTGTGGATTCAGGTGGCCACCTCAAGCAAGCACACTAGGATGCCTGCCCAACCAAATTCTGATGCTTATAAAGGGTTCTTCTGATAAATATCAACGTGTCTTACTTTAATGCATCCCTTAATTCACATGATGATTTTCATAGGCTCTGTCACATAAGGGAATCCCTTTAATATGCCAGATTTCCAGTGTTTTTTGGCTTCACCTTGTGCCAGGCCATTGCCCACCACCTATGTGTTAGTGAAAACACAAAGTGACAAACAGCATGCTATTTGGCCAAAAAGCTGATTTTTTTTTCCCCTCTTACATCAGAATGGTGGTCTTCCTAATAAGATACTGTCCATTCATCTTTGAACTGCTGTCCATAAACCAAGCAGCTTTTTGTTGGTCAGTTGAGAGCTATTTATAGGGTACTAAGTGGCAATGGAATCCTTAGATTGTTTTAAAGTCAGTCCTAGAGGAAAAGAGTCTGCCTGGTTGTGAATATTCTGAGTATGTCTTTGAACTCCCCCTGTAACATGTAACATGTTTCTACATAAACCATTTCCATTTTATTATGGAATTATTTGGGCTTTTGCCCTCTTCTCATTAGAAAAGGATCTGATATCACCTAAGACATCATGGGTATTTCAGGTATCAATGTTATTCTATGTTTTGCAACCTATGGGACAGTTTCGATTAATGCCCCATTGCTAGCTAGTAATTCCCCCCCACCCCCCACCCACCAAATGGAGATTCTCTAGAGCAAAGTCCAAGAAGTTGCCCCTGGGAAGCACATACAAGAATTTTTCATAAGCTCCACTCTACATTTCCGAAAGGAATTGTACAGAGAATTTGTACATTCAAGCACTCCAGCTTCTGTTTTATATTGTTTAATATTACCAACCTACCTGTGCTTAGAATCTTATAGGTCCCCATTTAGCATGTCCAATTAACATTGCCTCAAGGGTAGATTTACATGTCTTCTCTTTTATAATACTAGGGAAGGAAAACAGTTTTCAATCAGATAGAATATCTATCCCTAGAGAATGTGTTCTCCAGTAAGGCATAATATCAATTACATTCAACATTCAAGTAAAGGAGTCACACCACTTGACATAAAGTCTGTTTAAATATTCCAATTTTCAGGCCGGGCGCGGTGGCTCAAGCCTGTAATCCCAGCACTTTGGGAGGCCGAGGCGGGTGGATCACGAGGTCAGGAGATCGAAACTATCCTGGCTAACACGGTGAAACCCCGTCTCTACTAAAAATACAAAAAATTAGCCGGGCGTGGTAGCGGGCGCCTGTAGTCCCAGCTACTTGGGAGGATGAGGCGGGAGAATGACGTGAACCCAGGGGGCGGAGCTTGCAGTGAGCCGAGATCGCGCCACTGCACTCCAGCCTGGGAGACACAGCGAGACTCCGTCTCAAAAAAAAAAAAAAAAAAAAAAAAATTCCAATTTTCATGCAAACTTTTACCTCAATTCTATAAATCTGTGCATTCCCATATTCTCTGAATTTAATTGCAGAACCTGCTGGAACCTTACCAATGGACTTTGTTACTGAAGTCCATAGAGCTTCCATATCAGGTCCCAGAAGTTTTTGTTCAGGTGATTCCAGATCAGGTTTCTCCTTGTAATCTTTGCTTCTGGTCTAGTAAATTCATCCAAACTTGGATAAATAGGGAAGCCTTCCAAACTAAATCCAGCAACATATAAAAAATAATTATTCACTATGACAGAGTAGTATTTATCTCAGGACTAAAAGCTTGGTTTAACATCTAAAAATCAATTAATGTAATATATCATATCAAGGGAAATTTTTAATATCACATGATATATGTGTATTTCTTTATGTATGTGTATATATATGTTTTCATATATATATACACACACACATATATATATACACACACACACATATATATATATATAAAATCATGCAGGAAACATGCAGGAAAATAAGGGAAAAATCTTTGAGAACTAAGAACAGAAATTCAACAAGAGCTTGAATCCAACAAGTTAGATGAACACCAAAGTTTTCTGCCATCTCTAGGCATCGACTGGTTTCAATTTGTCTAGTAATTGTTTTACCTGCTCTGTGAGTAGCATCAAAGACAAAGCATCGGGTCCACATACAGCAAAGAAGAAGATAAGAGACTGCTGAGCAATGACCTACACAGAGTCTCTCTCTCTCAGGGAAATAGAGAATCATAAAAAGATTGGCCTCCCAGATGCACATAAAAGGGACCTTGGCCAGGTGTGGTGGCTCACACCTGTAATCCTAGCACTTTGGGAGGCTGAGGTGAGAGGATCACTTGAACCCAGGAGTATGAGACCAGCTTGGGCACCATGGGAAAATCCCATCTCTACAAAAATTATAAAAATTAGCTGGGTATGGAGGCACGCACCTGTAGTGCCAACTACTATGGAAGCTGAGGTGGGAGGATCACTTGGGCCCCATGAGGCTGAGGCTGCAGTGAGCCATGATTGTGCCACTGCACTCCAGCTGGGTTGACAGAGTGAAACCCTGTCTCAAAAACATAAAAAAGGGACTTTACTTATCTCAGCTATGAACTGCTTTGGATGAAGTTTGGAATAATCTCTTCTGACAATCCATGGCCATAAATCAAGCCTCAATTGAGTTGGGGGCCTAAATTAATATGATCTTTCATGTCTAAAGCCATGCAATATGAGGGTTTTTATTTAAATTGGAGACAGATCCGCATCTCCCTGTCATCTGGAAAAAAAAATCATAAAGAAAGCATATTTTTTAAAGGTTTTAAAGTACGTTCATCTATAAAATTGTACCCATTGAGTTCATAACCCGTAATCACTATACAAGAACAAAAATATTTGAGTGAGATTTCTGATTATTCTCATTGTATTTCTGTAATACTCATCATTCTGATTGTGTTGGAAATAATATTATTCTAAAAACCCTTGCTTCACAGTGAGGTCACTAAAGATTGCTGAGGAATAGTCTAAATTCATTTCCATTAACACTTTTCTTATCCAGGTGATTTTCGTGCCAAAATTTGCTTGGAGGCTACAAAATATGGGCTCTTTAGGTTTACTCATATATCTGTTACCGCAGGAGATAAACTTGTTTCTTGGAGGGAAAGATTCAGTGCTTATGATATTAATTTGTAATTACTTTTTCTCATTATGACTCAGTTTGAAATAGGTTCTACCCAACTGTGTAGCCATTTCTGCTCTTTGAGACATTTGTTTCAGGAATCCCCTGCTATTTTCTACTACTAGAACTTATTCCCATAGCCCACGCTTGTTAACAAGGACAGGAGCCAGTAATTTGTGAGAGTTTTTCAGTATATCGGAAGAAATTTCTTTTATCCTACAAAGTTTTCAGTCTTAGGGCAGAAGTTAATTTTTCTTTCCTAGAAGCCATCAAGCTCAAAATATCAAAGATATTTGCTGGTACATCTGCTGATAATATAAACTGATAAAACCAGAAAAGCAATTTGAGAAACATATTAATAATCTTTGAACCAGTTATTCTTTTGGAAATATTTAATTGGGAATATTTGAAATATTCTAATAATATCTAATAATATTTGAAGGAGTTACTCTTTTGGAAATATTTAATTGGGAATATTCGAAAGGTGGGCAAGTATTTTTAATTGTAACATTTTTTTCTGTTTGTTTGATTGTGCGTTTTAAGATGGGTTTTGCTATGTTGCCCAGGATGGTCCAAAACCCCTGGTGTAAGAGATCCTCCACCCTCAGCCTCCTCAGTAGCTGAAATTACAGGAACATTTCACGAAACTCTAATTGTAGCATTTTACAATAATATTTACAACAGAAAAGTTTAAAAAATTATGCTACATTAACACTTTATAATATAATGTAGCTTCTAAAAAACGTTTTTTAAATAATAGTCAATAACATGACAGAATTCAGACTAAAATATTTACTACGCCAAAAAACAGGATACAAATCTACTTTCAAAAATATAATCCCATTATTTTCAAGATGGTAGATAAGAGGCGTTGCTAGCATACCTCTCCCACTTGCGAGGACAAAATAATTTGCAGAAATTCACGGTGTAAATTTTTCTACAAGAAGCAATGTAGGAACTGAACAGGAAAACCGCAGAAATTTATGGACACTTTGAAGCAAGCAGGAGGCCGCAGTCCACAATGTGAGTCAGATGAAGGGCTGTCAGTCCCCAGACTGTGAGACGGGGAGAGTTTGCCTCCAGGATACACACTCCCACCAGGGTCCCTGAAAGTCCAGGCCACTGGGGAAGGCCCTAGTTCCACCCAGTGCAGGAACTGACTTGGGGAAGGTTGTGGAATATAAAATTAGGAGCAGTTACGGGAAGACCCTTGCATGCACTCCCAGATTCCATTGTGGGCTGAGGGCAGTCATTCCTTACTGTTTCTCAGAGAGGACCCTGCGGAGAACAGCAAAAAATTTCAGGTAGTTGTCACAGGTTGAAAGAAAGTCCCAGGAGTGCTTCTTGATATAACCTTGGGTGGGGATAAATTCCCTTGGCCAGGGCCAAGGTGACAGAGAGAGTAAAGCAGACTGTGAGTGCAGGAGCACCGAGTGCAGGAGGCAGGATCTCAGCTTTTCAGCTGACAGCCTGGCCTGAAAGCTGTGGTTTCTATCTCCCCACGGAAAACTCAGGACTACTAGCAGTGGTGAGGTCTGGTTAAAGGCTGACTGGAACTCAGCTCACTGCTGCCGGTGGAACACTGCAAGCGTGGATCTGCCTCACCAGGTGTGTGGCAACTGTGTGGGGCTTACTGCAGTCTGCTACTCCCCACTCCCCGCACAGAAACTTCTGTGCAGTAGAGGCATCAATATTCCTCTCCGAAACATCAACCCACTGGCCTGAGACCCGCTCCTGTTAACCGTGGAGGATGTTCAGGTTCTTGGCGTCTTGAACAAGAAATTGGACAAAATGCACAAGCAAAGAAAGGAAGGAATGAAGGGTTTTATTGAAAACGAAGGTACAGTCCACAGTGTGGGAGCGGGCCTGAGCATAGGGGCTCAAAGGTCCTGTTACAGAATTTTGCGGAGTTTAAATACCCCCTAGAGGATTCCATTGATTGCTTTGGGCTCCCCCTATGTAAATGGAGAGGATGAAATAAAGTTACAAAGTAATTTAAGGCATACGCCCTATGTAGAGAGTATTTCCTATTGTAGCTGAAGTGTGAGTTAGCCTATGTTTCCTGCCTCCAGACCCTATTTTCCTGCTTCACTCTCATCCCCCAAAACCCACAAGTATTGCTGCTTGCCCTGCACATGAGGATCCAAAGTGCAAATGGTGTTGACCCAACCTCCACCGAGCATTGCCCCACCACCCGCCCTAGTAGGTTAACACAAAATACAGAATATTTTGAGAGCTTCGTGGCCCTGCTAATTGCCTGAGAAACCAGAATACCCCCTTGGGCAACAAAGGAAGCAAAAATCCAAGTATTATTACGGTAGCTAATGCTCTTTTCTAGGCACCACCTCCTGGCTGGAGGCCAACAAACACAGTCCATTACAGTTTCTCCTGGCATAATAACACTGTGCCCAGGAAGAACAAAATGCCTATGTGATCTCAGCTATCACCACTGTCTGCGCCACTTTGGCCAACCAGGAGGCCCTGAGTCTGTCCATGTGACCAGTTCACTATACTATATCTGAAGTTCAAGAAAGCCAAAATGCTAAGGCTATCAATAACCAAGGAATTTCACAGTCTACATCACTCCCCCGTCAGCCCCATTAGAGCTTGTGATGCTATCCACTGTTGGGAAACTTGAGGACAGGTCACATCACTGGATCCTTGCAGACATTCCCCAGTACCAGCCTGAAGTGCTGCAACTTCACTGGGCAGCTAGACCAGAGGAGCAATAACACTCACAGTAGTCTGACTCCTAAGGACTCCTGCTCCTAGGTGAAGTGGGGAGTGTATCTTAAGGGAAAACCCTGTGGGACAAAAGAATCTGGATGGCAGGCCTTGAGAAACAGATCTATCTCCTGGTAGAAAGCTTCTTTTAGCTGAGGCACAGTTGCAGTGTTTAACTCAGAAGGGAAAGTCTTCAGCTCTATCCCAATACAGACAGCCCTGGGGTGCATGAAGGGTCTTGAGGAAAAGGAAGTTTTTCTTCTTTTGCTCACCACTGTAGTCACAGTTGGAGCTTCCCCCAGGTGTGTTCTGTGTTGGTGCGACTACAGACCACCTTTCTGGAACACGTAAGGGGTGACTGCATCCCCACAGGAAGAGGGCCCTCCAGATTCAGCCTTGCATGAGAGAGAATCACAATTTCACTCTACTTGGAATATGAACATTCCTACAGATAAAAAGAGGTGCCTGTCTGATCTGAATAGTCATAGGACTGGAACAAGAGTGTGTCTGAGAGGCGGACCTTCTTGCTGACCTGGCAGGGGAGCTAAGGTGGCTCCAACCCTTCCTGCTCATAAGACATCAGTGCAATTCATTGAAAGCTCTTCTAGCCACCTCTGTCAAGGCTGGTATTTCACTTAGCCACATGCCTTAGCTGCAACCAATTTCTACTCAGGAATATGTCCCCTACTGGCCTGAAGTCTGAACCATCAAAAAAGTACATAAAATATTGAGGTAAAATAAATAAATAAAAAGTGCATGCCATGGGGTAATGAGATAAGTTTTAAGAGAACTTTATCCTTCCAGCCCCATAGGAGATAGTAAACTTGCTCATATACCAAGCACATTGCTACTACAACCAGAATATGAGAAAGCCATCAAATAAAGACTCTCTATAACCAAAGAACTTTTACAGAGTCTTCACCCCTGAAAGCACCAAGAACTAAATTAGGCTATCATGTACCATAAGCATTAAAGTATCATCGTTAAGAAGAAAAAAAGATTTAAAAATAAAATGAAACAAAAATCCACAGTAAAATCAAACATAAGTTCAAGAATAATTAGAAGGAAATAGTCTACCCGAATGAGAAGGAACAAGAAAAATAATTCTGGTAATATGACAAAATAAGATGCTATAACACCCCTAAAAGATCACACTAGCTCTCCAGGAATGGACTCAAACCAACATGAAATCTTTGAAATACCACATAATGAATTCAGAAGGTCAATTATTAAGCTACTCAAGAAGATATCAGAGAAAGGTAAAAACCACCATAAAGATATTTAAAAAGCAGTTTGGCATATGAATGAAAAAACTTCTAGAGAGAGTAATATCATAATCTCAAAAAAAAATCAGAACTTCTGAAAATGAAAGACACACTGAGGGAATTACAAATGCAGTAGAAAGTTTTTAAAATGGAGTAGGACAAATAGAAGAAAGAATATAAGCGCTCAAAGAAAAGGCTTTTGAATTAACCCAATCAGACAAAAATTAAAGAAAAAAGAATCAGAAGAAATTCACAAGGTCTGCAAGAAATATAGAATTATGTAAAATGGCCAGATCTAAGAACAATTACTGTTCCTGAAGCAAAAGAGAAAATAACAAATCTGAAAAACTTATTTGGGGGAATAATTGAGAAAAACTTTCTTGTTCTTGTTAGAGATCCAGATATCCAAATCCAAGTAGCTCAAAGAACTCCTGAGAAGTTCACTGCAAAAAGATCTTCACCAACGCACATAGGTGTCATGCTATGTAAAGTGAACATGAAAGAAAGACTTCTAAGATCAGCAAAACAAAAGCTTCTGATAACCTACAAAGGAATGCTTATCAGACTAACAGCAGACTTCTCAGCAGAAACCTTACAAACCAGAAGGGATTGGGGTTCTGTCTTCGACCTCCTTAAACAGAACAACTGTCAGTCAATAATTTTGTATACCACAAAACAAAGTTTTATAAATGAAGGAGAAGTAAATTCGTTTTCAGACAAATGAATGCTGAGTGAATTTGTTGTTACCAAATCAACACCAAAATAAATGCTAAAAGAAGTTTTAAACTTTGAAACAAAAGCCCAATATGCACCAAAATAGAATCTCTTGAAATCTTAAAATTCACAGGGCCTATAAAACAAGAACACAATAAAAAACTATTTAGGTAACAACATGATGAAGATAACAGTACCTCACACACATCTCAATATTAACATTGATTGTAAATGTCTTAAAAGTTCCACTTAAAAGATATAGAATGGCAGAATGGACAAAAAAAATTACAATCTTAATACCTTCTGTCTTCAAGAGACTCATCTAACACAAAAAGATTCATATAAACTCAAGGTGGAAGGGTGGAAAAGGTATTTCATGCAAATAGAAACCAAAAGCAAACAATGCTACCTATTCTTATATCAGACAAAACAAACTTCAAAGCAATGACAGTAAAAACAGACAAATACTATGTAATGATGAAAGGATCAATACAACAGGAAGATATTATAAACCTAAATTTATATGCACCAAATACTGGAGGTCCTGGATTCATAAAACAATTACTACTAGACCTAAGAAATAGAATAGACAGCAAAATAATAATAAATGGAGACTTTAATATACCACTAGAGAGATCTTTGAAACAGAAAGTCAATAGAGAAACAATGGACTTCTTCAATGACACACCAGAACAAATGCACTTAACAGATATTTACAGAATATTCTACCCAAATCTGCAGAATATACATTCTTCTCACCAGCACATAGAATCTTCTCCAAAATAGACCATATTACAGTGACAAAACAAGTCTCAATAAATTTTTAAAAATCTAAATCCTATCGAGTATATTCTCAGACCACAGATCACAGTGGAATAAAACAAGACAACAACTCTTAAGAAAACCTTCAAAAGTATACAAGCACATGACAATTAAATAATCTGCTCCTGAATGACATCTGAGTTAATAATGAAATCAAGATGGAAATTTTTATTTTAATTGAAGGATAATAATGCCACAAGTTATCAAAACCTCTGTGATACAGCAAAAGCAGTGCTAAGAGGAAAGTTTATAGTACTAAATGCCTACAGCAAAAAGTCTGAGAGAGCAAAAATTAACAACCTAATGTCACACCTCGAGGAACTGGAGAAACAAGAACAAACTAAACCTAAAGCTAGGAAAAAAATAACAAAGATTGCAGCAGAACTAAATGAAATGCAAACAAAATAAATACAAAAGATCAATGAAAATAAAGGCTGTTTTTTTTAAAAAAAAAATAAACAAAATCAATAGATCATTAGTAAGATTAACCAAGAAAAGAAGAGAGAAGATGCAAATAAGCTCATTTAGAAATGAAACTGGAGACATTACAATTAACAACACAGAAATACAAAAGATCACTTGACAATACTATGAACACCTCTATGCATATATACTAGAAAACCTAAAGGAAATGGACAAATTATTGGAAACATACAAGCCTCCTAGATCAAATCTGAAAGAAATAGAAACCTTGAGCAGACAAATAACAAGCAACAAGATAGAATAAGTAATTTAAAAAATAGTCATTTAAAAAAAAAAACAACCAGGATAAGATAGATTTGAAGCTGAAGTCTACCAGAAATTCAAAGAAAAATTAGTATCAATCCTTCTGAAATATTCCAAAATGTTGAGAAAGGAGGAATACTTCCTAAATCATTATATGAAGCCGATATCACCCTGATATCAAAACCAGGAAAGGACAGAACAAAAAATGAAAACTACAAAAAAATTCCCTGATGAACATAGATGCAGAAATCCTCAACAAAATATTAGTTAACCAAATCCAACAGCACATTAAAAAATCATTCTTTGTGATCAAGTGGGTTTTATCCCATGGATGTAATAGTTGAACATAGACAAGCTAATAAATGTGATATATCACCGAAACATAATTAAAAACAAAAATCACATGATAATCTCAATAGATGCAGAAAAATCTTTTGACAATATCCAGCATCACTTTATGATAAAAACTCTCAACAAACTAGGAATAGAAGAGATTTACCCCAAAATAATAAAGTCATGTGTGATAAACTCATAACCAACATTATACTGAATAGGGAAAAGTAGAAAGCATTCCCTCTGAGAACAGAAACAAGAAAAGGATGCCTCCTTTTAACATTCCTATTCAACATGTTTTTGGAAGTCCTAGCCAAAGCACCTAGAAAAGAGAAAGAAATAAAGGGTATCCAAATTGGAAAAGAGGAAAACAAACTATCCTTGTTTGCAGATGATATTTCTGTATACCTAGAAAATACTAAAGACACCTTCCAATTATGGATTTGATAACCAAATTTAGTAAACTCTTAGGTTACAAAAATCAATGTACCCAAATCAATAGACTTCTATACACCAACAATGACCAAGCTGAGAATGAAATCAAGAACTCAATCCTTTTTACAACAACTGGAAAAAATAAAATAAATAAAATAAAATAAAACACCTAAGAATACACTTAACCAAGTAGGTGAAAGATCTCTAGAAGGAGAATTATAAAACACTACTGAAAGAAATCACAGATGACACAAGCAAATGGAAACAAAACCCATGATCATGGAGAGGAAGAATCAATATTGTGAAAATGACCATACTGCCCAAAGCAATCCATAACTTCAATGCAATTCCCATCAGAAAACAAACATCATTTTTCACAGAATTAGGAAAAACAATAGCTAAAATTCCAAGAAAAAGCCTGAATAGCCAAAGCGAGCCTATGTAAAAAGAATAAATAAATCTGGAGGCATCATATTGCCGAATTGCAAGTTATACTACAAACCTCTAGTTACCAAAGTGGCATGATACTGGTATGAAAGTAGGCATATAGACCAATGAAATGGAATAGAGGATCCATAAATGAAGCACATATAGCCAATTGATCATTGGCAAAGCATACAAACACATAAATTGGGGAATGAACACCCTATTTGATAAATGGTGCTGGGAAAACAGGCAAGCCACATGTAGAAGAATGAAACTTGATCTCCCTCTCTTGCCTTATACAAAAATCAGTCAAGATGGATAAAATACTTAAATATAACACCTGAAACTACAACAATTCTAGAAGACAACATTGGAAAAGCTCTTCTAGACACCAGCCTAGGCAAAGAATTTATGACTAGATCCCCCCACAAAATGCAACAAAAACAAAAATAAAGAAATCAGACCTAATTAAACTAAAAAGTTGCTGCACATCAAAGTAAATAATCATCAGAGTAAACAGACAATCCACAAAATGGGAGAAAATCTTAACGAACTACGCATCCGACAAAGAACTAGTATCCAGAATCTACAAGGAACTAAAAAAGATCACCAAGAAACAAGGTAATTCCATTAAAAAGCAGACAAAGGACATAAATAGACATTTCTCAAAAGATATACAAATGGCCAAGAAACATCTGAAAAAAATGCTCAACATCACTAGTCATCAGGGAAATGCAAATTAAAACCACAATGAGATACCACCTTACTCCTGCAAGAACGGCCATTATTAAAAAATCAAAATACAACCGACGTTGGCATGGACGTGGGGAAAAGGGAGTGCTTATATACTGTTGATGGGAATGTAAATTAGTATAACCTCCATGGAAAACAGTGTGAAGATTCCCTGAAGAACTAAAAGTAGATCTACCATTAGATCGAGCAATCCCTCTACTGGGTATCTACTCAAAGGAAAAAAAAAAGTCATTATATGAAAAAGTCACTTGCACACGTATGGTTAGAGCAGCACAATTTACAATTGCAAAGATGTAGAACCAACCTAAATACCCATTGACTAATGAGTGGATGAAGAAAATGTGGTATATATACACCATGGATTACTACTTAGCCATTAAAAGGAAGAGGATAATGTCTTTTGCCAGCAACTTGGATAGAACTGGAGGCCATTATTCCAAGTGAAGCAACACAGGGCCTGTAAAGCAAAAGCTGTATGTTCTCAATCCTAATTGGGAGCTAAGCATTCAATATTCCAATATTCAAAGGCATACAGAGTGATATAATAGACTTTAAAGACTCAGAAGGGGGACAGTGAGAGGGGAACTAGGGATAAAACACTATGCATTAGATACAATGTGCACTACTTGTGTGATGGGTGCACCAAAATCTTAGAATTCACCACTATATAATTCATCCATGTAACAGAAAATCACTTGTACCCCAAAAGTTATCGAAATAAAATAAAATAAAAATAGAAATAATATAACCCCAATTATAGATTTTGCTTTATGAATCATTACAGGTTTTTGTGTCTGTATTTTCTAAAATAATCAAAATGTATTATATTTTTAATCAAAATACTTTAAAATATAAAATTCATGTAAAATACTGTGAATAATTTACATTTTAAGATAGGGTTATAATTCACATACTTTTTAAAATTGTGATTATACTATGGGCATTTTTTCAGATTTTACATATAAACTCTGAATGCATGCTTAGAAAAGCACAATAAAAGACTTCATATTAGACCCTAGCCACAAAACAAAGAAACTCACACATTCTGCCGCAATATATAATAAATATGTATTTTGAAACGTATTCTATAAGTAGTCAAGTTATATTCTACTATGGCACATAGTGTGCTATTATATTCCTCGCACTAGAATATATGCTTTTTATAGAAATTTAATCTTATGCTAAAACAAATAATTTATTTTATCTAATTAAAAAAATACCTGTCTAAAGCAGTGGTTCTATTTCTAGCTGCAAAATGAAATCACCGAGGTTTATTATTTTTCAAAATTCATAGGCTTTACCTTCAGATATTTTGTGGTAATTAATCTGGGTGTGAGGACCTGAAATCAAATACTTTTAAATTTAACCCCTTCACCAGACTTATTTTGATATGTGTGCAGAATTGAGAACCACTAGTCTGGAACTTCTTACTCCTCTTAACTGTTGTTTCTGCTTGCCCAAAAGAAAATGTTGCCAAAATTTCAAAGGGGGGGTGGTAGAAGAGTAATAGGGACAGACTGGCCAATGTTTACAGTTATACTTAGGAGAAATAAGTTCTGGTACTCTATTTGCACAGCAGGGTGCCTATTGTTAACTATATTGTGTGGGGTATTTCAAAATAGCTAGAAGATAGAATTTTGAATGTTATTAGCAGAAAGAAATGGTAACTGTATGAGATGATGAATATGCTAAATATTAGGATTTGATTTTACACAATGTATATATGTATGGAAACATCACAGTGTACTCTATAAATATAAATTATTATGTGTCAATAAAAATAAAATTAGAAAAAGATCTCAGGGGGAAGTAATGTATTTTATATTCAAGCTTTGCATTTCCAATTATGTGAGTTACAATTTTCCCCTAATGCTACTAAAAAAGAAAGAAATGCATTTATAATTATTTAGATATATTTAAAAACGTATACTTTTCTTGACATTTTGTTCACTTAGTTTATGACACATTATTTTTATAGCATGTTAAATTGTTAATTCTTAAAGTAAATTCTCTGGATTTGTGTCAATTACATCTGCTATTATACAGATTATATAGCTCTACTTTTTAGTTGCATCTTAATCCACTTTTAAATAACTGTGGCACTAGGAAGTAAAAATCTAAAATGAATAAACAAAAAAAATTGAAGTCACCAGACATTCAACTATTTGGATTGCTTCTGATTAATCAATACTATTTTATCTGTTTCTATACTGAAGTTTTCTAATAATCAGTTAAACTCTTCTTATTTGAAAGAAATTTTTGGGAGGGAAGAGTTAATGGACAACTCCAACTAGACAGAAATGGAAAATAAGCTTCACATTTTTCTTTCAAACATGAGAAACTGGCAGCTTGATGAAAATCGTTTGCATAGATTAGATAGGTATAAATTCAGGCTTCCAGATACTAACTTGCAACGTAGTCTGTATACAATCCATTTTATTTCTGCTCATTTTTGCATAATTGAAAGAAATTCACTCATTAACAATGTTCTTTATCCAAAGAATCTTAAAACTCATTAATACATTTTTTACTAAAATGTTAGAAACCACCTAAACTAGATAGATGCATAATTTTTTAGTAATTTATTAAAATATAAGTTAAATTTTCTAAAACAAAAATTTGAAGAACTTAAGATGACCCCAAACTTCAATAAATCAATAATAATCAAGTTTAATCTTTCACCTTGAATTTGGAGATTAAAAAACAATATATCTAGTGCCTGTCTCATCATGTTACATGTAAATAAAATACTTATAAACCTAAGTTCTGTCACTTTTGTGCAGTGTTGTAGTATGCGCCCAGTTGACAGATAATATGGACTCCCCATGGCTCACTGAGGTGCTCCAAGTTAAACAGAATCAGGTGGCCATGGCTGGGTGAGGGAATGGTCACCCACTCTGTGTTCTCCGAAAGATGTAAAAGTGTCAATGAACCTGCCTTTTCACAATGAAGCCAAACTAATTCTCGTTGTCAATCTTGAGATAGACTGCAGCTGGATATTTCCCAACTGATCACCAACAGATTATCTCCTGTCAACAAAGTAATCACCTGAAACCAGTCAATTAAGAAAGACTGATGAGTTTGGGCTTAAAGCTCATCAAATCAAAACATTCTATTTCTCACTCTCCTGACTCCCTTCTCCTGCCCTACTGTTTGTGCCTTTACAAGCTTTAACTCTACAACCTCTCCTCAGAGCACATTTTCAGTTTCCATTGAAGGTTGTATCTCCCCAATCTGCAGACTGCTTATAGAAAATATGGCTCTTCTTTTTTTTCTCTGCAGATCTCATGGTCTTTTGTCAAAATTGAAACTAAACATTAGGAACGCAGAATATCAAGAATTCTGGTTATTTTGGGCATCAAAGTATATTTAACACCTTATAACAAGAAAGATAAAAGAAAAGCTCAATGACATTTCATTACCACATACATATACACGCACACCCACCCCCACACACATACATATATAGTTACCAAACTTACATTATCCCATTATCCCAAATGTATCTCCAGGAGCCAGTTATATCAGGATCATCTCTCCAGAGAGCCTGTTAAAATAGACACTTCAAATGATTCAGATTTAGTAGAGCTAAGAAGCTAACATTTGTAACACATTCATTAGGTGTTTGTGCTGATACGCAGCAAGATTGGAGAACACCTGAAACCTAAATCTTATCTCTGAAATATGTACATCTTTCTAAAAAGTAAGAAGGAAAAAGTATTCTGTCATACACAATATAAACTGATGATATTAAAAATATATGAAAGATTTTGAGGTCATTTTTCCAATGCCATTAAATTGAAATTATTTTCTCTCATTCTCTCTTGCCCTCTTTATCTCCTTCATAATTGGCATATTTACCATCAAGATATTTGTTTTGATCTCACAATGTAGTCCATCTAACACCCTGAAATTCTCCTATTGCTATTCTAGGGTGTCTGTGTGGTGGGTGTGTATGCACACACACATACATACACATATATCTAGATATACACATACACATATATACGTATATATATAGAGAGAAAGAGATACAGACAAGACAGACTCTTTTTGTCTTATTTCTGATTATTAGCAACTAGAATTTTATTAACATAACCTCATGTAACAGTTATAACTAGCACTTTCTCCTTTGCCAAAGATTTGCAGCCTCAGATTTTATATTTCTGAAGGATCATCATCAGTATTATTTCTATTAACAAGAGATGGGTTATCAGAGAAAGGAGAAATGTAGTTAGGCAGAACACAAAGGATAACATGCCATTATGGGAAACCAAAATTATTTACCCCAAAGTCTACTTTTTAGACATATTTCCATAAAGCTATTCAGAGAACCTGCACACAGGAATACCTTGGCAAAGCTCACTTTTGTGGGAGAGATGTGCATTTGTAAAAAAATAAAATAGAAAAAAAAAAAGAAAAGACAAAAAACTGCAATGGTAAAATAAACAGACTTTCTGAGGCCCCTCTCTTATCTGGGTCTAGGAAAGATTAACCAACCACAAGCTATCATCTACTTTTTCTAAAGGCAGCTCAGAGATTACCTGGAATATTTTTATCTGCATAACAAGATTACCTTTGCTTGACATAAATTCCTCCCTTCACTTTTCTGTAACCCTTAATGTGACATTCTTCAGAGCTCAGAGAAACTTGTTTCCAGGCTGCTGTTCTTTAGGTTCATTCATTTCTTCTGAATATCATTTACTCCTACAAGCCTACATCTCCCCTCCCTTCAGTGAAGTGAATATCTAAGCATCAGTCATCTTCTTTTTCTTTCAGTTTTTGTATTTGTATGACTCTCATGCACACATGTGCATGCCAGTACATTTGGATGTCTTTTTTTCTGCTAACTTCTGTAGGGGACAAGGGAAAACTTTTCCTCTGTGCTCTGAAGATTCTACAAAAATCAAATTAAAAAGAAGCGCATCAATGTAATGACTTGATGGGTTTTTCCTGTGTGCTGCACAAACACTGAGATCACAGCATTGCAGTAAGGAAAGAGTTTATTTGACAGGAAGCTGGCCACATAGGAGACATGCTTTTTACCCAAATCAGTCTCCTTGAAGGCTTAGAGTTATGGTCTTTCAAGGACAATTTGGTATGCTGGGAGAAGACTAGGTAATGGGAGTTACCAATTTGTTGAGTTTCAGTATGTAGCTAGTCAGGCATGACAGGGGCACGAGAGGGCTCACCCTCCACCCACCGGGAATGTCAGGTAACCATCAGGTGATGGTCTAGGAGTTATCACACTGCCTCTATAGAATGAGAATAGATTGCAGTCCATACCAGGGAGAGGCAGTTTCCAGATGGTTGGGCTCTCTAAAATAATAATTCATCACAGCCAATGCCAGGAAGAGGCAATTTCCCAATAGATAAAAATACCTGAAATTGGTAATTGACAGCTTCCAATAATATCTCAGGAATAGGGTGAGTTGGCTCGAGAAAGTACATTAAGAGATAAAATGGTAAAGTATGACCTTCCCAGGGCATTCCACCAGAAAAGGAAGAAAGCCTCAGGTGAGCATGCTACAACTACTTAAACACACTGTGCGTGCTCACCTCCCAAATGCAAGGAGGGCACCATGCATGCGGGTGACTCACCTTTAGGGAAGAATGAAAGGAAAGGGATGCAAGATGCTAAAAGTAGACCAGCATATAAAATCTGAGGTTCAATGTTAAACAAGGTGCTTGACTTCAGAGATGCCCACTTCCAAGCATACTTTCCTTTCTTTCCTGCTATAAAGTTTTTAAATAAACTTCCACTCCCACTCTGAAACTTGCCCCAGTCTCTTTTTCTGCCTTATGCACCTCAGTAGAATTCTTTCTTCTGAGGAGGCAAGAATTGAAGTTGTTACAGACCCATACAGATTCAGTACTGGTAACCTGGATATTTGCCACTGCTAACAGTTGGAGTTGCCATAATATGGGGTGTGAAAAATGGTCCTCATGCATTGAGTCCACCTCTCGATGTGGGGCCATAGGACTGGTTAAGTCATGAGTCAGAAGTCTAGATGGATTAACTTGGTTGCCAGAACACAAAAGTGTGCAAAAAAAAAAAAATCTCAAAAGATGAATCTTAGCTTCTACAATAGTGATAGTATCTATAGCAGCAATTGTGGAAGTCACGAATCTTGTCATCTCCAGCCACCTGACTCTTGAGCAGTACGGGATTATAGAAACAATGCCTACATCTTAGCAGAATTCAAGTCCCTCTCATAATCTTACTTGTAGGGCCTTTCATTAGTTTTACAAGGGTGGTTTAATTTGGAGAAGAGCTATTATCACCCTTGCTTTAAGATTAAGCTACAAACTAAATCTCTCCAAAAGTTTGCTTGGCCTATGCCCATGAATTACTAAGGAGAGCTTGAAAATTATACTGAGATGAAGTCAACTATGTCAGATTTCTCTTATTGTCAGAATTGCACAAAGGCAGTTTCATTAATGGGATAAAAGGCATACAAATTTTATTAACATGCATGAGTGGCAGGGTTTGGGGGAAGAATGATTACACCAAACCCTCAATGGGATACAGAAGTGTACTCTTTTTCATAGGGGAGGGAGGTGATAAGGAATGTAGAAAATTCTTTTGGGGAGCAGTAAGTGATTATTAGAGAGAATGAATGGACCAGGGACACAGAAATTAACTCATAAGTGATTCTCTTTGGAATTTGAATCAGTTCAAGAGTCAGATATTATCTTGCAAAAAAAGTCTATTTTGTGTGGTTGCATTCTTTAGTCTTCTATTCTGAAATTGCTGACATTTCAGTGAAGAAATTGAAAGGAATTATGTATCTGTTGGTATGAAGCTTTCCTTCTCTGCACCTAGCATCCTGGCTTATGCTTGTAATGTCAGCACTTTGGGAGTTCAAGGCAGAAGGATTGCTTGAGGCCATGAGTTTGAGACTAGCTTGGAGAATATGGAAAATCATGCCCTACAAACCATAAATTTTCATTAGATGGGTTTTATTTAACCCTATATATCATGATTTACTTTCCAACCTGACTCTGGCATAATATGAGACACGGAAGTAAATCAAAATATTTTATGTGAAAACATGTTTCTTTGCCATACCTTGAAATGGCCCTGCAAAGCTGTCCTTTGTGGAAGAAAATTTGCATCTGTAAAGAATCTCTGTTAACATAACCAGATCTTTTTCTTCCAGACCCTCCTAATCCTAAACAGATTAACTAAAAATCCAGCACCTTTTAAAGACCTGAATGGAAAACATTTGTAATCTGTTGTCTCTAAGGGCAGCCACTATAAGGTTTCAGAAGAACCTTGGTCTCCACAATCTTTTATCTTAACCTGAACATTTCCTTTCTGTCAATCCCAGGTCTCTAGACAAACTCGACCAATTGTCAACCAGAAAGTATTTAAATTTACCTATAGACTGGAAGCCCCCACTTTGAGTTGTCCCACCTTTCTGAACCAAGCCAATGTATTTATTAAATGTATTTGATTGATGTCTCATGCCTCCCTAAAAGGTATAAAATCAAGTTACATCCAACTCCCTTGGGCACTTGTTCTCAGGACCTCCTAAGGGCTGTGTCACCAGCCGTGGTCACTCATACTTGGCTCTGAATAAATCTCTTCAAATATTTTACAGAGTTTGGCTCTTTTCATTGACAGTGGCATTGATATGACATGGCTGTGTCCCCAACAAAATCTCTTCTTGAATTCCCACGTGTTGTGGGAGGGACCCGGTGAGAGGTAATTGAATCATGGAGGCAGGTCTTTCCCCTGCTGTTGTTGTGATAGTCAATAAGTCTCATGAGATCTGATGGTTTTATAAGGGGGAGTTTTTCTGCACAACCTGTCTCTTTGCTTGCTCTCATCCATGTAAGATGTGATTTGCTCTTTCTTGCCTTCTGCCATGATTGTGAGGCTTCCCCAGCCATGTGGAACTGTAAGCTCGTTAAACTTCTTTATTTTGGAAATTGCCCAGTCTCAGGTGTGTCTTTATCAGCAGTGTGAAAACGGACTAATACAGGCATGCACCTGTTGTCTCAGCTACTCAGGAGGCTGAGGTGAGAGGACGTCTTGAACCTGGGAAGTTGAGACAATAGTGAGCTATGATAGTGCTACTGCAGGGCAGCCTGGGTTCCAAAGTGAGACCCTGTCTCAGAAAAAGAAAATGTTTATTGAGGAGTGGGAGGAATGCAACAAGGTTAGAGGGACCTTGATTCTGAGGCTTATTTCTGAGGTCTTTTCATTTTCAAAACCACAAAACTTGTCCAAGCACCACATGTTGCGTATTCATTTTCTGTATCCCAATATTGTTTATTAATTGGTTTTATAGACTCAAATAATTGAATCTTCAGGAGAAAAAATTAAACTTTTCTATTGATAAGGTTTGGCTGTGTCTCCATCCAAATCTCATCTTGAATTCCCATGTGTTGGGGGAGGGACCCAGTGGGGGGTGATGGAATCATAAGGGTGGGTCTTTCCCATGCTGTTCTCATGATGGTGAATAAGTCTCAAAAAACCTGATGATTTTAAAAAGCAGAGTTCCCCTTCGCAGGCTCTCTTCTCTTGTCTGCCACCATGTGAGACGTGCCTTTTACCTTCCATCATGATCATGAGGCCTCCCAAGCCATGTGGAACGGTAAGTCCATTAAATCTCTCTCTCTCTCTTTTTTTTTTTTTTTTTGTAAATTGCCCAGTCTCTGGTATGTCTTTATCAGCAGTGTGAAAATGGACTAATACAATAAATTGGTACCAATAGAGTGGAGCGCTGCTGAAAAGATACCAAAAAATATGGAAACGACTTTGGAACTGGGTAAGAGGCAGAGGTTGGAACAGTTTGGAGGGCTCAGAAGAAGACAGGAAATTGTGGAAAAGTTTGGAACTCCCTAGAGGCTTGTTGAATAGCTTTGACCAAAATCCTGATAATATGGACAATGAAATCCAGTCTGAAGTGGTCTCAGATGGAGATGAGAAATTTGTTGGGAATTGGTGCAAAGGTGACTCTTGTTATGGTTTAGCAAAGAGACTGGCAGTATTTTGTCACTGCCCTGGAGATTTCTGGAACATTGACTCTCCGAGAGATTATTTAGGGTATCTGGCGGAAGAAATTTCTAAGCAGCAAAGCATTTAAGAGGTGACTTGGGCACTGTTCAAAGCATTCAGTTTTAAAAAGGAAGCAGAGCATAAAAGTTCAGAAAATTTGCAGCCTGACAATGCTACAGAAAATAAAATCCCATTTTCTGAGGAGAAATCCAAGCTGACTGCAGAATTTTGCATCGGTAACAAGGAGCCTAAGGTTATTCCCCAAGACTATTGGGAAAACGTCTCCAGGGTATGTCAGAGGTTTTCATGGCAGCCCCTCCCATAACAAGCCTAGAAGTCTAGGAGGAAAAAGTAGTTTTGTGAGCTGGACCCAGGGTCCCTGTGCTGTGTGCAGCCTAGGGACTTAGTGCACTGCATCCCAGCCACTCCAGCTGTGGCTGAAAGGGGCCAACATGTAGCTCAGGCTGTGGCTTCAGAGAGTGCAAGTCCAAAGCCTTGGCAGTTTCCACATGGTGTTGAGTGTGTGAATGCACAGAAGTCAAGAATTGAGATTTGGGAACCTCTGCCTAGATTTCAGAAGATGTGTGGAAATGCCTGGACGCCCAGGCAGAAATTTTCCGCAGGGGTGGACTCTCATAGAGAACCTCTGCTAGGGCGGTGCAGAAGCAAAATGTGGGGTCAGAGCCCCCACACAGAGTTTCTACTGAGACACCACCTAGTGGAGCTGTGAGAAGAGGGCCACCGTCCTCCAAACTCAGAATGATAGATTCACTCACAGTTTGCACTGTGAGCCTGTAAAAGCCACAGACACTCAATGTCAACCAGTGAAAGCAGCCAGAAAGGAGGCTGTACCCTGGAAAGCCACAGGGGTGGAGCTACCCAAGACCTTGGGAACCCACCCCTTGCATCAGCGTGACCTGGATGTGAGACATAGAGTTAAAGGAGATAATTTTGGAGCTTTAAGGTTTGATTGCCCTACTGGATTTCAGACTTTCATGTGGTCTGTAGCCCCTTTGTTTTGGCCAATTTCTGCCATTTGGAATGGCTGTATTAACCCAATGCCTATACCCGCATTGTATCTAGAAAGTAACTAACTTGCTTTTGATATTACAGGTTCATGGGCAGAAGGGACTTGCCTTGTCTTAGATGACATGTTGGACTGTGGACCTTTGAGTTAATGCTGAAAGCAGTTAAGACTTGGGGGACTGTTGGGAAGGCATGATTGGTTTTGAAATGTTAGGAAATGAGATTTGGGAGAGGCTGGGGTGGAATGATATGATTTGGCTGTGTCCCCATTCAAATCTCATCTTGAATTTCCACATATTGTGATATGGATCTGGTGGCATGTGATTGAATCATGGGGGCGGTTCTTTCCCATGCTGTTCTCTTGATGGTGAATAAGTCTCATGAGATTTGATGGTTTTAAAAAGGGGGGTTTCCCTGCACAAGCTCTCTTTTCTTGTCTGCCTCCATGTCAGACATGCCTTTCACCTTCTGTCATGATTGTGAGGCCTCCCCAGCCAAGTGGAACTGTAAGTGCATTACATCTCTTTCTTTTGTAAATTGTCCAGTCTTGGGTATATCTTTATGATCAGCATGAAAGTGGACTAATACACCTATGCTATTAAATATTATAATTCTAAAAATGCACACCACCCATAAAAATGGAAACAGAATTTCATTAACAGGCTGTAAAGCTGTATAATTTATCTTTTTGTTTTGCTCCATAGTTGTTAACATTAAAATTTCTGTCTTATATTCAAGTACATAGTAAGCCAGTGATAGATGCAGGAAGCAGATAAGGGAGAGGGTCCCCAGACAATCTCTGACTGGGCAATTTACAAAAAAAAAAAAAAAAAAAAAAAAAAGTCTGTGCACTGGGAGAATGGGGTGGAGCTATGGGAAGTTTGTGGTGTTTGCACAGGGGAGGAGCCTGGCATCTTCAGTTCTTGTGTGTGGCCTAAAATCAACCTGTGAGATGGCAGCCTGTTAGCAGGAACTCCTCTCACTTTGCTGAGAGTTTCTTTTTCTTTTTCTTTTTTTTTTCCTTTTCACCCAGTAAATTCCATTCCCCTCACCCTTCAATGTGTCTGCATGCCTAACTTTTCCTGGCCGTGTACCAGGAACTTGGTTTTAGCTGAACTAAGAAGCAAAGTTCTGCAACAGCAGGGTTTGCTAATTATATGAAAGAAATTTGTCTGACATTATATCACAAGGCACATATGCTGCTGTGTTCTTTTCATGTGAATTTAATGCCTTGATGTTCTATTCAAATTTCTTCTACACAGTCCTTTAATACCTTCTAGGCATTCTCCAGAATAAATGATTATAATTTCATTTCCTACTAATTATTTCCTGTAGATACTATTCAGAGTAGAATTGGAAGGTGTAAGAGAACAGGTAATGTGATTGGCTGTGACTAATTTGTGTCCTGCTCAACCTGAAAATAATTTTTAATCTGCTTAAAGTCAGTAGCAGTTGGATACCTGTTTACCCCATTGAAAGAGCCATATGTGCTGTGAATGAAAGAAAGCTATTTATTCATTTGTATTAAAATTTTTAATGCAGGAAATACTTATCACATAAATTAATACTAACAATCAAAATGCTATTACATAATGCAGCACATTTGACAAAATGTATGTTATGCAAATAATCACTTAAAAATTAGACATTAGGGACTTCAATAAAATTGTCTGCTAACTTTTGCAAAATATTATTTTCTCTTTTAAAAAACATTTTCAACACCAGTAAAAATGGCTAACATAGAATTTTAAGAAAGAAATAGGTAATAGATATTGTAGGGTAGCCAAGGGGACAATTCCTCTTTGCCCTCTTAAGGTTTGCTGAAAATCACTGACATGAGACAGGTTGATTAATAAGAGAAAAGGCATACAAAAGTATTTAATGTTTATACAGGAAAGCCTTCGTAACAAAGATTCAACTCCCCAATAAGGCAAAGAAGCTTCTACACCAGCTTGTTGTTACAGAAAGAATGGGACTCAGATCCTGGCAAAACAGATTATGAGAGGGAGGAAGAAGAATTATGGTGAGGGGCAATAAATGAATAACATGAAGAATGAATGGATGGAGAACAGAGATTAACTGGTAAATAGTTCTTTTTGGAATCTGAATGCATTTGAGAGACAGACAAGAGTCTGTTCTGTTGTGGTTACATTCTTGGTCTTCTTTTCGGCAATAAATAAGTATATTACAGGGAAGAGAAAAACAACAATTGTTCTCCCTGGTGGGTCTGGACTCTGGGCCCATAGAGGATCTTCAGATAACAGCTCAGTCCCATGCTTTGGGAGAAGCCATGGTGGAGGAGAGGTCAGCGAGACTTGAGACTTCTTAAGTTCAGTACATTAAAGCACCATATTTTGGGATATCAGTTTCTGAGCCCACAAAATATAGAGGTATGTAAAAAATGTTCCATATTTATGTAATGCCAACATCATTTCTGCTAAGTTGCACTCTAGCTGTTATTTGATAAGATATATTTTAGCAAAAAATTAATAAATAATATGTTAACTAATTTCCTGTGGGGGTGCAAAATGGGTGATTTCTTTCCTCTCCATAAGGTTCACAGCTGACACCCTTATAACAAAGTTTAACAAGACAGAAGCAAAATAATTACATTTAATCACAGTTTTATGTTACATGAAAACCTTCAGAATAAAGACCCAAAGATATGGGTGAAGGTGTCCATGATTATGCATAGGTTTAATAAAAAATGGTCAACTGTGCAGAGCCATGACTGAAAAGAGTATAATAGCTAATGCTAATAAACTGAGTGGGGAAACAGCAAAGCCTGTCTATTCATATTTGTCCTAGCTTCTCTGTGCGCATTTCGTCTTTCTGGGTATAGGTAAGGACCCTTTTTTAAAAGGGGGTCTTATGACCTACTATCAAACAGAGTAGGTCAGATAAGTTATTTATGGCAGTTAGGAGGAGTGGTCCAGGAGAGGACTCTTTCTCCATCCATTAGGAATGTTGGGTAATGGTTCAGCAATCGTCACATTGTAAAAGTGATAAATTGACAGCCGGTGTCAGGGAGAGGTCATTTTTTTTTTTTTTATGGTCCACACCTGTTGCACTAAAGTGTTAATTGCAGATGGCCAGGGAGATGCAACTTCCTGGGTATGTGCATTAAGAGACAAAATGGTAGAGTATGACCTTCCGAGGACACTCCACCAGAATAAGGGAAGAAAGTCTGAGATGAGCACGCATACAACTTCCTAAAACTACTGCTTGTGCTCACTTCCCAAGGGTAAGAAGGGCACTGCACATACAGGAAGCCCACTCTAAGGGAAGAATCATGGGAAAGTGGCCAGTCTATAAAGTTCTAGGATCATGGTTAAAGATGACACTTGACCTTCACATGCCCTCTTATGTCTCTTCCAAGCGTACTTTCCTTTCTTTCCTGTTCAAAAGCCTTTTAAATAAAATTCCACTACTGCTCTGAAACTTGCCTTGGTCTCCTTTTCTTCCTTATGCCTCTCAGCTGAACTCTTTTTTCTGAGGAGGCAAGAATTGTGGTTGCTGCAGATCGGTACAGATTCACCACCCTTAACTCGCATACCTTCCACCCCTAACATATTTGGTGCCATGAGACTCGGACACTTGCTACCAGTAACATATCTGATGCTGGGAGACTTGGATATTTGCTACCCCTAAACACTTTCACAGAAAGAAGAGGAAAGTTAGGGGAATCACTTTTAGGTTTTATGACTGTTACCTAATTTATTTTTGTTTATTATATTTCCATATAAATGCTTCATTAAATATCTGAATGCTGAAATCATACAGAGGACTTACTTTTGTGGGAGCCCATCTACAACATCTCTTCCAGAAAGGAGACACAGTGTTACCTGTCTCATGTGGAAAAGGAGTTCTAGTTTCTATGACCTATCTTGGAGAAAAGGGATTTTAGTTTCTGTGGCTTCCCTTGAGGAAGAATGAGGGGGTAACAGACAGGAGTGCAGGAGAAGGACAGAGAAAACCTACGCTTCTGAGATCTTAATTTTGGGGTCCTGTTTTATGAGCCTCAATGTTCTCCAATTTGAAACTTCCACAAAAAGATTTGAAGTCTAGAAATTGTGTTGGTGGATTGTCTCATAAGCCATCGTCTCTGTCTCTTAATCCCCAAATAGGCCAGTCCACTTAAACAGTTAACAGTTATGTCTCATTTCAGGAAGTATTGTTGTAGATGAGCTTCCAGACAAGTCAGACCTCTATATGATTTCAGTAATTAAATATTTATTAAGATGATTTCTATGGAAACCAAAAGCAAACAAAATAGTTCCTCAGATATTTTATGATTATCTACAACTTAATGTAACATAACATGACTTTAAGATTTTAAATAACTGAAAAGATTCTTGAAACTATGATGAATTACATTTATAAATATATAAATGTTTGTTCATATTTGCCTTTTTTAATTGTTTGCCTGGTCCTATTTGTTTTGTTAATTTTTATTTTATTTTAATACCTTTTGGGGTAGGAGTTGTCTGTTACATGGATGAATTATACAGTGGTGAATTCTTTTTTTTAATTACACTTTAAGTTCTATGGTACTTGTGCACAATGTGCAGGTTTGTTACATATGCATACATGTGCCATGTATACATGTGCCAGGTTTGTTACATATATATACATGTGCCATCTTACATATATGTACATGTACCCGTTAACTCATCGTTTACATTAGGTATATCTCCTAATGCTATACCTCTCCCCTCCCTCCACCCCACGACAGGCCCTGGTATATGATGTTCCCCACCCTGTGTGCAAGTGTTCTCATTGTTCAGTTCCCTACAGCGGTGAATTCTAAGATTTTGGTGCACCCATAACATAAATAGTGCACATTGTAACTAACGCATAGTGTTTTTATCCCTAGCTCCCCTCCTACCCTCCCCCTTCTGAGTCTCTAAAATCCATTATAACACTCTGTATGCCTTTGCATATTGATAGCTTAGCTCCCAATTATGAGTGAGAACATACAGTTTTTGGGTTACCACCCCTGTTACTTCACTTAGAATAATGACCTCCAGCTCCATCAAAGTTGCTGCAAAGGACATTATTCTCTTCCTTTTAATGGCTAAGTAGGAATCTAAGTGTGTGTATATATATATATATATCACATTTTCTTCATCCGCTCATTAGTCCATGGACACTTACATTGGTTCTACATCTTTGCAATTGTAACCCATGTAGCTATAAACATACGTGTGCAAGTTTCTTTTTCATATAATGACTTTTTTTCCTTTGGGTAGATACCCAGTTGTGAGATTGCTGGGTTGTATAGTAGGTCTAGTTTTAGCTCTTTAGGGAATCTTCATACTGCTTTCCATAGAGCTTGTACTAATTTACATTCCTACCAGCAATGTATAAGCATTCCCTTTCCCCCACATCCACGCCAATACAGATTTTTTTTTTTTTTTTTTTTTTTTTTTTTTTTTTTTTTTTTACTATTTAATAATGACCATTCTTGCAGGAGTAAGGCGGTATCTACAGATCTTTCAAAAGGTCCTTAAGTGTTCCTGTTCAGTACCTACATTGCTTCTTGAAAAAGTTCACAATGTGATTCTTTACGCACTTCTTTGTCCTTTCAATTGAGAG
Source organism: Papio anubis (assembly GCF_008728515.1). NCBI lineage: Eukaryota > Metazoa > Chordata > Mammalia > Primates > Cercopithecidae > Papio > Papio anubis. The sequence goes on from NC_044996.1 coordinate 63,137,107, forward strand.
AGGTATGCTAGCAATGTTTCTAATGTGCAATCTTGAAAAAAATAAAAAATAAAATAAATTCTTTATTTTAACAATTATATTTTAATTGCTCATAGAAAACAGAGGTAGCTTTTTAAAAGTTATTTTCTTTTGAAAAAGCAAAACAAAGTTAACCCTAAATCAGCCAGTCTCATCCTAACTCATGCATGTGAATGACTGGAGGCAGGATGTGGTCCTAACGGGCTTGATTCTGTTCTGCAGCTGGTGGCCCAGGTACTTTAAATACACACACGTCCCCAGGATTTACAATGGCGATCTCTCTGGATCCCAGAATACAGAGGCTCAAAATTATGTACATAAGCTCACAGGAAGATGTATAATGTTTTCTGGGAGCCCAGTATCAAGCCTGCTCAGGTTCCTCCTCCTCAGACAAATCAAGAATGCATCAACAATATTATAAAAACAGAGATAACGAAAAGCTAAAAGTCAAACATGTTTTTTTTCCCCTCTCCTTTAAATATCTAGGAGGTAACAAGCTTGCTTGAATAGGAACTCTAGGTTTAAAAAAGTATGCTTGTATAGTAATAAATTATGACACTTCTGAAGACATTTTTACTTTTATTTCAGAAAGAGTTTTAAATCTAGCTTCATTTACCAAAGTTTATCTCAGATCACTTAAACTAAAATGCATTTGCATTAGTTTTTATTTTATTTTATCTTCAAAGAAGACTGTAAGATATATTGTCTACTATTAAAAATAAATGTATGTAGACTCTGGACTAGATTTTAGGTTTGAATGTTTCTAAAATTCATTTGGGTGAATTTGTTGCATTTTTTTCTAATTTGGTCTTAGGGTGTTTCTCTGGAAGGTGGTTACAAACTCCAGCCCTGGCCTGGCAGATTCATCAAGAGTGTAATTGGATTGTTTGCAACTCAATGGATAAATGCTGTGGGAATGGATACCCCCTTCTCCAGGATGTGCTTGTTTCACATTGCATGCTTGTATCAAAATATATCATGTACCCCATAAGTATATACACCTACTATATACCCACAAAATTTTTAGGAAAAAAGCTAACCACTCTCTAGGAAAGCCCTGATAAAGGGCCAGGTTAGTGGGAGAATTAAGTTCAAGTGTTTCAGTTAGATGAGACAGATGAGACACAGGATCATTTTAAAAATGGTAGCAAAAATCATAGGAATTTAATACAGGATTTTACAAATAATTACACAAATTAGCATAGGAGAAAATTCAGATATCGTTGCCATTTACTGCCAATTTCTATCTGACTGGATCAGACAACTGAGACTTTTTTTATCTAAGCATGTGAAGAAACTAAGAGGACAGGAAGTCGGATATTTCCCCTGTAACAACCATTTTCTTGCAACCACTGTCAGTTACCTTGAAAATTGCAGCTCTTGACAGTGACTTTTTAATGACTATAAACTCAAAGTTCTAGTGTTCTCTCACACTATAAAATAACCCTTCATACTCCCAAAAGCCAGAGATCACGGAACTCAAGGCAAAAGATAAAAGAGCTTCACACTTTAGAGGAACCTATCCAAGACTCTTGGGACTCCATGAGAAAGAGGTGATCTCTAAAAGGGTTTAGTGGTGTCCATTTTGCCTTCCTCAAATGATCTCAAAAATGCTACAAGTCTTACTTTAGTTCTCTCCATATGGTAGCCAGAACTCTAAGGTTTCACCTTAGTAATCCTTATTCGTTGACCACCAAATGGAGAAAACATGAGCTGAAAAAAGCCAGCAAAAGGAAAAAATGGAGAGAAACAAATTGAATTAGTCTTAGAGGAGCCAGGTTAGGGAAATTTTAAGTTTTCTATAAAAGCCAATAAAGTTCGAGTTAGCAAGGTTTCAAGAATAAGGGGTTCAGTTGACTTAGAAGTTCCCATGGAAGAAATATAGTTCAGAAATAGAGAAAAAGAGAAAGGCTTTTTTTTTTTTTTTTTTTTTTTTTTAAAGTATAACCTGAACATTAGCTTTTAATTAAGCTGACCATAGAGATCTTTTTGAAAAAATATTTTTTTAATCTCCTAAAAGATTTCAGTTAGGAGAAGCATCTAATATTTCTGGTTTTCAAACTAGTTTTCCTTTCTTCTTTTTTATTTTTATTTTTTTATTTGAGATAGAATCTCGGTCTATCACCCAGGCTGGAGTGCAGTGGCACAATCTCAGTTCATTGAAACCTCTACCTCTCTGGTTCAAGGAATTATCCCACCTCAGCCTCCCGAGTAGCTGGGACTACAGGCATATAATACCACACCAGGCTAATTTTTTTGTATTTTTATAGAGATGGGGTTTCACCGTGTTGGCCAGGCTGGTCTCAAACTCCTGACCTCAGGTGATCTGCCCACCTAAGCCTCCCAAAGTGCTGGGATTACAGGTGTGAGCCACCACACCTGGCCCCTTTTTTAAATTGAAGGTTTCTACAAAGTGAGTCAGATACAAAACCAGTAACACGTTTATGTCTTAACCAAGCATGCACAAGGTGTCTCCAAAGAGGAGCAACAAGCAGGCCTTACAAGATCCAGAGCCACTTCCAAAGACAACTAAAACAAAAGAAAAGGTTTAATTAATTCCTTGAGAGCTGGCAGTAGACAATATACTAGCTCAAAATGAAATACAACTCATATTCTGTAGGGCCATATTCTTTTAATGAGGGTCACCAACCTGTTGATTGGCTGCTTGGACACAACAGACCCAACAATCTGCATGCTCCTGAGGAACAAGCCAAACCAAGTTCTTAGGACACAAAATGAGACAAACAGGAATGCAATAGCTGTTCATGGAAGAGAATGGATCAATAACAAATGGGTACCCCAAAACTAAATGCACAGAAGAGTCACAATAGAAACAAATTATTTTCTCCTGCTAATCTAAACTTGGAATGGAAGGAATAAAGAGAGAATTATACTTTGTCTTCTTAACTGGGCACTACAGGCAGAGATCCAGAACCGACCCTGGTAGAGCTTCTTACCTTTCTTTACTATCTTTTTGTCAGTTGTCTCAGAACCTCTTTTTCAGATTTCTGAACAATCAGGTGCCTAACCATCTCATCATCATCATCAGAGCTGTAGAAGTGGAAAGGGGATGATTCCTTGTCTTTTTGTCATAACGATCATGGCCAGCATCCCTATAACAAAGTCAGGTTAACAAGAGGAAAGCATAACAAAATCATATGATCATAGTTTACATGACACTGAATAGCTTCTGGAGTTTCTTGAATTAGTTCTCTAATTGATTTAAATTTATAGACACTACTGTGCTCTCAAATAGTAATGACTATATTTCCAAAGTTGAGGAGAGTGCTGTGAGTCCATGGCGTATTGTGGCAATAAAGACACACAAAATATCACAATTGGATACTCCTAATCAAATACTTATAAGAGGCAAGATTTTGAATGACTATGTATTTGGTAATCTAGAACATTCCTAACAAACTAATTAATGTAAGGAAACAGACTAGTTGCTCCTAATCTTGCTGAACAAAGTGGAGTAAACAGAGCATAAGCTCAGGTATTCCAACTGTCAGCCCATGTGCCACATAAATGACCAGAAAGTTTCCATGTCTGCCCTGAAATAAACCCTTGTTGTTTGCACCCTCAGAGATGAGATTGCTGAAAAACAAACCCAGACTTTCATTTGGTGACTGGCTGAATCACAACCCAGATTGAATTTCCAACTTCAGAAAGTGTCTGCTCTTAAAGTGAGATCATTGATTGGAAAGAAATGGAATCCCAAAACTTGAAATGGGATATCTGGGCAGACTGTGATGAACCTAAGGATGCTGAGTCCTTAAATTTTCATGAGTCTTCTCTGTAAGTAGAGAAGCCTCTGCAACCCCATCTAAGGAGATTAGTCCTACATTGCCTAAGGAAACTGTAATGACTCCCCCAAGGTAAGGTCAGGTGGGAGCCAGTATGTATTAGTACATTCTCACACTGCTATAAAGATACTACACAAGATTGGGTAATTTATAAAGGAAAGATGATTAATTGACTCACAGTTCTCCATGGCTGTGGAGGCTTCAGGAAATTTACAATCATGGCGTAAGGTAATTGCCTTGCAAGATACTGATTCTTCTCATGATCCACCCTCAACACTACTCGTTACTTCTATACCTATAACTAGACTCAAGTCCCAGAAGGGATTGAAAGGTGAAGTACAAAGTGTGATTGATGACATGTGTTACACTTCAAAAGAACTACATTTTTTTTTCCAATTTACACATGTGAGATCATGGTGGAAGAAACTAAAAGTTGGATTAGGCAAAATTTATTGATATGAACCCACTAAGCAGAGATTCTTAATTTAAGGTTGTAGCCCAGGAATTTATAAAGGGCTCCAGTAGTTTATTTGGTTGGTTGCCTGAAACATGGACCAAAAGGGGCCCTCAGCAAATGAAGGAAAGGTGTCAAAGCTTTTTTTTTTGGTATGCTATGAGTAAAGGAATTAAAGCACTTAGAGAGATTGGAATGTAAGAGTGCATTTGTCTTTTAAGACCTGATCATCCATGTCAGTAGAGTCCAGATAATAAACCTTTTACCATGAGAAAAAACAAATGTTAGGGGAGCTTTAACATCCTTGAAGAGCTCTATGCTCATCCTTCTCTGTGAGTCAGAACTTACAGTGGAAAGTACTGCCACTGAATTGGGAAATCTAAATGCAATAAGGGAAATTGGATCTTAAGGTGGCAGGGGCCAAGTGGCAGCACTCAATTCCCCCCCAAAAGATGGGCATGGTTATCGTAATGGACAGCAGAGTCAAATAAGTAATCAGAATAATCTGACTTGCGGAGACCTATGGTCTTGGGTATTTAATCACGGTGTTTCTAAAAGTGAAATTCATAGGAAACCTACTAAATTTTTACTTTATCTCTATAAATAGAAAATGTTTAGGTAAAGTGAACAAACATCTAGCTTGAATCAGAAAAAGAGATAGTAGTTGTGACCTCTTAATCAATTCCCAGACATGAAGCCAGTTTACAGACCTAGAACCCCTTTTAATGAAAGAAAGACTGGGTCTACTTGAGAAAGGAATCGTATATATTGTCAAAAATTTACACAGTTAATCTTACTACAAGCATTCTCCTAAGAGATTTATGCCCGTTCACCATGATATCTGTGCAGTGAGAAAAAGACATAATCAGAAACTTTCGGGAATTACTGCATACTGACTCTGAACTGACACTAATAACATCACTCTGTTGCACCAAAGTAAGAACTTATGGAGATCAGATGATCAATGATGTTTTAACTCTGGTCCACCTTCAGGGTCTAGAGGGTGCCCCAAATCATTTTGTGCTTAATTCCCTAGTTTCGTAATCTATAATTGGTATAGATAATCTCAGGAACTGGCACAGTCCCCACGTGGGTTCCCTGACTTGTGGAAAGAAGGTTATTATGGTAGGAAAGATCAGGTGGGAGCCAGTACATATTAGTACATTCTCACACTGCTATAAAGATATTGCCCAAGATTGGGTAATTTATAGAGGAAAGAGGTTTAATTGACTCACAGTTCTCCATGGCTGGGGAGGCCTCAGGAAATTCACAATCATGGCAGAAGGTGAAGGGGAAGCAAGGACCTTCTTCACATGGCAGCAGGAGAGAGAAGAGTGAGCAAGGGAAATGCCAGATGCTTATAAAACCATAAGATCTCCTGAGAACTCACTCACTATCACGAGAACAGTATGAGGGAAACTGCCCCCATGATCCAATCACCTCCCTCCGTTGACATGTGGAGATTACAATTCCAGATGATATTTGGGTGGGGACACAGAGCCAATCCATATCACAGTAGAACTGCCACTACGTGGAAGAATAGAAAACAAAAAGAAATGCCATATTCCTGGATCGACTGTAGTGACAAGCATCACCACAGTGGGCATTAAGGATGCATGAGCAGTGATAATCACCATATCTCTATTCAAGTCACCTACTTGATATGTATAGAAAACAAATTTTGGATGCTTGCAATAGATTATAGTACTCTTAACCTGGTGGTGACTCCAACTGCAGCTGCTGTACCAAATGTGATTTTACTGCGTGAGAAAATCCACATATCCTCTGGTACCTGGTGTGCAGCTGTTGATCTGGAAAACGTTTTTATCTCCATACCTGTTAGTAAGAGCCACGAGAAGCAGTTTAATTTCAGCTTGTATGACCAACAATAAAACTTCACTGTCCTAACTCAGGGGTATATTAACTGTTCTGTCTTATGTCATAATTTTTCAGAGATTTTGATCACCTTTTTCTTCTATAAGAAGTCACACTGGTCAAATACACTGGCATCATTATGCCGATTGGATCTATAGGACAAGAAGTAGTGATACTTCTATAGTAATTGGTAAGATACTGGTCTGTGAGAGAGGAGAAAATAAATCTCAATAAACATCGGAGGCCTTTATCAGAGCGAAATCGCTATAGTACTGTGGTTGTGTCAGGTAAACATATCCCTTATAAGCTGAAGAATAAGTTTTTGCATGGGACCCCTCCCGCAACCAAAAAAGTTGCACAATGCTTATTGATCCTTTTCTGGATTTTAAAGGCAACATATTCCTCATTTGTGCATGCTATCTTGGCCTATTTATTGAGTAATCCAAAAAACTGTCAGTTTTGGGTGGGGCTTAGAACGAGACAAGACTCTGCAGCAGGTGCAGGATGCTGTGCAAGCTGCTCTGTCACTTGAGCTATATGATGCAGCAAATAAAATGGAGCTTGAAATGTTCCTGTCAGATAGGGATGCTGTTTGGAGCCTTTGGTAGGACCCTATAGACAAATCACAGTGCAGGGCCTCAGGAATTTGTAGGAAACTCTGCTATTCTCTGCAGATAACTACTTTTCTTTTGAGAGACAGCCCTTGACCCACTACTGGGCCATGGCAAAGACTGAATGCTTAACCACAGGCCACAAATTTACCATGTAACTGAAGCTGCCCATAACTAACCAGATATTCTCTGACATACCAAGCCATAAGGTTAAGGAAGTATAGCAGCACTTCATTATGAAATGAAAGCAGTAACTCCAGATTGAGCTTCAGCAGGCTCTAAATGCAAAGATGTGTTATATGAATCAGTGACCTAAATGCCTGTGGTCCCTACTCCTGCTGCATTGCCTTCTCTCTCCCGGCCTGCCCCTATGGCCTATTTGGAAGTTTCCTGTGAGAATTTGATAGGAGAAGGGAAGACCTGGCCTGTTTTGCAAATGGTTCTGAGTGATATGTGGGCATTACCTAAAAGTCGATAGTTAGAGAACTGCAGCCCCTTTCTGGACATACCTGAAAAAACAGTATTGAAGAAAAATCCTCCTTGTGGGCAGAACCTCAAGAAGTGCACCTGGCTGTTTACTTTGTCTGGAAGAAGAAATGGCCAGGTTTGCAGTTCTGTGTCAGCTCATGGCAATGGTTTGGCTTAAAGGTTATAAAATTTATAGAACATCATTGGAAAATAGTTGTCAAGGAAGTCTGGGGAAAAGGTATGTGGAGGTCTCTCTCGGAATGGGTGAAGAATTTGAAGATATTTGTATTCCACATAAATGCTCAACAATGGGTGACCTTAGTAGATAATTTTTTTTTTTTTTTTTTGAGAAGAAGTCTCACTCTGTCGCCCAGGCTGGAGGGCAAGTAGAGAAATTTTTTAATAATCAAGTAGATAAGAACACCCATTCTGTGGAGGATACCAGACAGCCTCTTTCCCAGCCACCCCTATAATCCCTCAGTGGGCTCATGAATAAAGTGGCGATGCTGACAGAGATAGAGTTTATGTCTGGGCTCAGCAACATAGCCTTCCATTCACCAAGGCTGACCTGGCTATGGCCATACCTGAGTGACCAATCTGCCAGCATCAGACACCAACACCGAGCCTCTGATATAGCACCCTTCCTTGGGGTGATCAGCAAGTAGATTACCTTGGAATACTTCCATTATGGGAAGGGTAGTGGTTTGTTTTTTGTTTTTTTCTTGCTGGAAGATAAACTCATTCTGGAAATGGATTTTCCTTTCCTATATGTGCAATGCTTCTGCTAAAACTACCATCTGTGGACTCACAGAATGCCTTACCGTGTATTCCACACATACTGCTGTGTATCAAGAAACCTACTTCACAGCAAATAAGGTGTGGCAATGGGCCTATGCTTACGGAATTCATTGGTCTTACTATGTTTCTCACCATCATAAAGCGGCAGGCTTAATAGAACAGTGGAATGGCCTTTTGATGGCTCAGTTACTATGCCAACTAGGGTTACTATCTTGAAAGGCTGGAGTAAGATTCTTCAGGACACTGTTTATGCTCTGAATCAGCATCTCATTTGGTGTTGTTTCTCCCATAGCTAGGATTTCTGTGTCCAGCATTCAAGGAGTGGAATTGGTAGTGGCACGATTAGCTATTACCCCTAATAATCCACTTTGCTTCCTGTTGCCATGACCTTATGCTCTGCTGGCCTAAAAGTCTTATTTCCAAAGGGAAATTGCTTCTGCCAGGAGACACAGTAATGATTACATTGTACTTGAAGTTAAGAATACGACCTGGCCACTTTGAGATACTTATCCCATTGCATCAATAGACAAAGAAGTGAGTTGTTGTGCTGGTTGAGGTGATTGATCCTGATTACCAAGGAGAAATTAAACTGCTACTTAACAATACCATAAGAATACAGGAGTCTGAAATACAGGAGTATCTCTTAGTGTCACCATTTGCTATGTTTAAAGTGCATGGAAAACTACAACAACCCAATTCAGACAGAACTGCTAATAAACCAGACATTTCTGAAATGAAGTTTTGTTTACCCCACCAGGTAAATAGCCATGACCAATTGAGGTGTTTGCTGAAGGCAAAGGAAATGTTAAACAGGTAGTGGAAGAATGTAGTTGTAAATAGAAATGCTCCTCGACTTTTAATGGGGTTACATCCTGATACATCCATTAAAAGTTGAAAACATTGCAAGTGAAAAATGCATGTAATACACATAACCTACCATACATCATAGCTCAGCTTAGCCTACCTTAAAAATACTCGGAACAGTATTATGAGACAGTATCATACAACATATTGCTGGCTTGGGAAAAGATAAAATTTCAAGATTTAAAGTATGATTTTTACTGAATGTGTATCACTCTCACATCATCATCAAGTTGAAAAATCGCCAGCAAAACAATTGTAAGTTGGAGATTGTCTGTACATTCCATGACTGTATGATGAGTTACAGAAATGAAGATGTAATTGTCATGAATATTTTTTCTTATTGTGCTGCAAACATATTTATATGTATATATGTTAGTAGAAATA